>NC_139939.1:32534218-32536718 GCF_963454915.1 Gymnoscopelus microlampas
CTTTGAATATAAGCTCTTTTGGTCGCTTTTGGATATTTAGAAATATTTATTCCTTTTCTGTTTGGGCATAGGCCTACTCAAGACAATTCAGTTAATTTACAGCTTAAAAGTTACAAACTGGGACTTATTCAAATGAATAAACTGTTATTTTCTGTATGGTACAGTATCTGCAGTGGTTGGAGGTGGTCTCCCTACTCTTCCATTGAGACATTTACCCTGCAGTGTTGGTAGGAGACCTACTGGTTATCAAGCAGCCCAGCCTGAAACTCTGGAAATTGCGATCCATAGGGTGCATATGTCTGCCAGCCATTGCTTTTATAACAAGCTTGTAAATGAATTGTGTGTTGATTCAGTGCTTAAACTTGTATGTTGTATTGAACTTGTATTGTCATTGAAATGGGCTGCAACTATAACAGGGCAACCTCTTTTAGTGGGCTACAGAGTTGTAAAACTCCTGGCATGTGCAGCTGTAGTTAACCTTCAAATCTTGACTCCAGAGATAATGTGTAGTGATTTGTATGAGTTTTGGACAGTAGCAGTAGTAGCTAGAAGTGTGCAAAATGTCTGAAAATCTATTATAGGCCAAAACATAAAGCGGGCTGGTATAGCGCCGCTATGATTAGAAAACTCTGGGGTAGAGTGTCTTCATTGGCCTACAGGCCACCATGAGGCACGAAAGGTTTGATGCTGATCGGTCCAGTGGTTTACGAGATTAACCACACACACACACACGCACGTGTGCACACACACACACACACACACACACACACACACACACACACACACACACACACACACACAAACAGAGTCAGAGACAGAGTCAGAGACAGTGGCAAAACGTACGTGCGTGCGTGCGTGCGCGTGTGTGTACTCTGTACCCTACGCACGCACCTGCACAATCTTCATACCTGATATATATATATATATATATATATATATATATATATATATATATATATATATATATATATATATATATATGACCCACAACTCTCTTTTCCTTGTATTTGGTCAAGAAGAGTCTAATTTCACAACGAACGGACATCCTCTTAGTCAGTAAACCAACAGTGCATAAATGTTCCTCGTTCTTGTTTCTTTTTTTTCCTTGTTCCTTGCGAACCACAGACACCAACTCTCCCTGTCACATACATTTTTCCTTGTTCCTTGTTTCTAGGTAAATATTCCTTGTTCCTTTCTAGGTTAATGTTCCTAGGCCTCAGTCAATGCTGTCAGTCCCTGCATCCTTTGTGCATGCACTTCCTATCCATCCTCAAGTCCTCTGTGCATGCACTTCCTATCCATCCTCAAGTCCTCTGTGCATGCACTTCCTATCCATCCTCAGATATCTGACTATGCTCGTTTATGTGTTTGCATGACAGCGGTTTGAGTCAAATAAATAAATAAAATAAGGTGTAATCAAATCTTGTGTATCTCTGCAGCTGAGGACATACTTTTAGAAATGCAATGATTCTCAAGGGAGAGGGAAAAAGGAAAAGTGATTCACACACACACACACACACACACACACACACACACACACACACACACACACACACACACACACACACACACACACACACAGACGTACTATTAAGTCATTTATTTTTTTCTGTCCCTTGTGGTTTGAGTGATAATGAAATTCTCTCTCTCCTCTTTGCTGACTGAATTGAACCCTTGCATCATAAACCACCTGCAGGGGGAGAAACTCATCAGTCCCCTCAAAATAAAAAGTATCACCTGCAAAAAAAAATTTAAAGTGCATGCTGTGTTGAAACAAGACTAACAAAACTATTGTGGTTTGAACTGACTGACATCCTTGTAGCGTCTCGCTAGTATGGCTAAAAGTGCGGGGAAAAATAAATAAAAAATAATAAGTGAATTAGTGGCAGAATTAAAGGGGTTGGGGCATTTACTGTATTGCATATACTGAAGGAGGCACTGGAAGAAAGGCCACAGGATCATCAAAATCATTACTGCAATCTCCACTTTTTTTGGATTGTTGGATGGTTGGCATTAAAGGCTAAAGGGTTCTGTGGCAATAGGGTCAGAACTTCATATGTTTTTTTGTAAATGTACGAAGTACAGACTTTGCGCACGGATGTCCAGTGACTATTAGGGGGGTAGAGACCAAGACTATCATAGATACGAAAGCAAAAGTCAGAGTAGTCGATAAAATACATCTACAGTATGATAGTCTCGATCGTTTGGGACCGAAATATTGAACGCACGGACAGACAGACAGACAGACAGACAGACAGACAGACGGACGGATGGACTCTCACATGGTACTGGGTTTATTTGGGAGTAAAACCATTTGGACCACAGTGTCCTTCAGACTGTCAGGTCCTTCCAGATGGACATTCAGGGATATTGTCAATGTCAACACAACCTGGCGTGATACGCACGCACGCACTCACTCATGCGCATACACGCACGCACGCACACACACACACACGCGCACACGCACACACACACACACACACACACACACACACACACA
>NC_139939.1:32539218-32734218 GCF_963454915.1 Gymnoscopelus microlampas
GCATAGCTCGACCTCTGTCAGTATAGTGGCCCCGCAAGAGACGAAGACTTATTCTTTACAAGTAGCTACAGGTGAACACCTTCTCTATTTGATGTGGTGACCGCATAAGGGCTTGCTAAAAGCCAACGAGACAAAGCTAATCTAATTATTTATTTTACGAATATTCAACTTGATAGGTTTGTAATGTTTTAAATGTACTATTATGGTCTTGTTTTGACTACATTTATTAGATAAACCCAGTTTTCTTATGAATCACATTGTCATTACAAAAGCTGTTCAAAATCCACTCATGCACTACACACTATAGTCTCTATCCCCTGTGATGGACTGTCCAGCAGTAAATGTGCCCCAGCAGGTCGGAAACTTTGAGCCAGAGCATTTAGGCCTACCTCACCTGTCTGACAACATAGCCAGGGTGTCTCATGTGGAAAAGACCCAGGACCGGTCCAGGGCTGTGGATAGAGACTGCACAAATCAACTATATTGATTGTTGGTGTGTAAACTGTAAAACTAGGGGAAGGCAAAAAAGTGACCACTTAGCCCTATTTCAAAAGGGCAAAAATTATTAAAAATGTAACATGCCCAAAATAGGGATCACACAAAGTGATTAATTAATGTATGGTTGCACACAAGAAAACGTGTCTGTCTAGAGTAGACTATAACATAATGTCTTGTATGTGTTACTGCACAGTAAAATCCTGTGTTATTTTAACTCTGAAGGTGTAAAAATAGACCTAAATTGATATCCACGGGTCGAAATTGACGGGTCCATTAACAATGATCTTTTTCTTTTCTTTCTTTTTCCTTTATTTATTCAGGGAAGCCCATTGAGAGCAAGCTCTCTTTTTCAAGGACGCCCTGATAACAACATAAACATAAAATACATACATAATGAGAAACAATAACAAACATTTGAATCACATCACAATGTCACAGATGCAAATAAACATAGTGTTACATGAAACAGGTGTAGTTGATCAAATTGGAACCAAAGGTCCAAGATAAATGGATACATGGATTACATGGATGAGTTTACTGTTACTATAGTGCAGTTTGTATCGCTCAAGCACTTCGCTCATCTATTTGATGTTGAGTCACAATTCACAGTTGGGTGTCATTGTGCTGCTGTGCTGAACTGACCTAGCATATTACTTTTTTGTTGGCTTTCATTGTCCCTCTGGTTTGCTTTTTATGCTCTCTACTGGCCAATGTTGGTACTGGAATAGATATATTGTGAATAGCCATTCTTGATTCATATTATGCATAGTATATTTGAGATTTAATTGACTTCAATGATTATGTGATTTATTTTTTATTTTTTTCAAATCTGATTGATATGAAAATGAGTGGGTGTTACTGTGTGTGTGCCACTGTATGTTGGACAAATATATATGTGCCAATATATTCGTGAAGTGTAGCAATGTAGATCAAAGTAAAATGATTACATAATGCTGAATACCACTTACAGTATGTTTGCAATAATTTTGTTCAGCTTTTTTTATTCATGAAAGGTCTGAAAATAAACTAGACTTTAGATCAGCCCATTTACAGTGTATTTCGGTGATCAAGGTGTAAAGTGGACAAAACACATATACTGTATAACTATTCTGATATAATTTTTGCCAAAATAGAATAGGGATGCGGTTCATGTGGTCCAAGGTTCAAGGTTGTGCTTTAATGTTGTGTACAAGTACGGCTTCCTTCAGACAATGCAGCAGCATAGTTAATAATAATAATAATAATAATAGCGTTAGCGTTTCCTTTTGTCCTGATTTATTTTTTATTCTTGTCAGATCGTTCATGTGCCTGCCTGATTGTAACGTGGAAAGAAGCTTTTTAGCACTCTGTTGCCAGTGGCCCTGAGACTCGGTAGCCATTTTCCATGCGGCTTCATCTGAAACAGTCTGTGGTTGGGATGGCTTGGATCCTTGATGATTCCGCAAGCTTTGCTGACACAGCGTTTGTCGTATAGGGATTGGATGGTGGGGAGTTCACATCCACTGATGCATTCGGCTGTCCGCACAACCCTTTGCATAGCCTTGCGGTCGAGGTCGGTATAGTTTAGTCCCCACTCCTTGGGGTACTTTTTTTGTCACTGTATATTGGCACATATGTGAAATGTGTCCTCTGCATTACCCATCCTAGAACAACTAGGAGCAGTGAGCACCATTCTACGGCGCTCGGGCAGCAATTAGGGGTTAAGAGTCTTGCTTAGGGACACACATCGAGTCATCGACACATTGCTGGCCTCGCCTGGAATCGAACCTAGGACAACTAAGGCCTCTGGCAGCGAAGCAGCCAGTCAGGACACTCTCAGTGGTGCCTCTATAGGTCTTTGGAACCCATGCCAGCTTTCCTCAGTTGTCTGGTTGTCTGAGAAAGTAGAGGCGTTGTTGTAACTTCTTCACCTGCACATCCCAGGTGGGGTCCTCAGTGATGGTTGCACCCCAGGAATTTGAACTCTCTCCACGGCAGTGCCCCCGATCTGGATGGGAGAGTGATCTCTGGGAGGCCTCCTGTAGTCGATGATTAGCTCTTTGGTTTTGTCAACGTTGAGAGCCAGGTTGTTCTCCTGGCACCATTGTGTCAAGCCTATCACTGTGGTTAAAAGGTATTGATATCATTCAACCATGTTTGGACGACAGATGATCATCATTCCTTGGACAATAGTGAACTTCACTATATCTAGTAGTAATAGCACAAAAGTACAGTAGATATGATACAGAATAGCCACGTTTTTATATAAACCTGCACATTGTTTTCATAACTTTACTGTTGTTAAATTAAAAGCATGTTTTCATATTGGTTAAATCAGTCTGATACAACCAAAAAACATTTCAAAATTAGAGTAAAAAGAGTAAATTATATCAACAACAGATCCACATTCTGGAACTTTTAAAGGTCAATACAGGTTTGCAAGTTTTGCACACACCAGTATATGATGCTAAATTGCTAATGTCTCTAAAGGAACATGTACACACACCTACATATGATACAGTGTTCTAAACGCCATGTATTGTATATACAATTTATCACATACGTTATCTGTAATGTATAAATGTACATATCTTCTTGTTTTATTTAACCTGTTTCTATCTCTTTCCGTTCTGCTTTCACTCTACCTCTATCCTCTCTCTTCTCACAGAATACTACAAACTGATGGCGCACGTATGAAGAAATAAATCACTTCACCCACTTCTTTACACCTGTAAACCTGTGATGTGACAAATAAACCCATTTCTGATTCTGATACTGTGCACATATGATATCAGATGCATTTCAATGTTTTATTCCTTCTCTAGTCCACTCACCAGCCTCCACCACATGGTCCATAGTGGGGAAAAGCTTGGACACAGGAGTGCTGACAGAGCGGAGAATGAGGCATGCTGACAGACTGGCGTAGCGCATCAAGGTGCATCTCAGCAGCAACACTGGCTCATCCGCTCCCTTCAGGGCCCCTGACAAGGCACACATCAGCCTGTCAGGGAGAAAATCCCAAAACACACACAGGCAGGAGATTCACTTTGTGGCTTATTTATATATCCAGCACATGAACAATGAACGGACTGCAAATTTGTCCTGTTCCATTTTAATAGATAGATACTTTATTAATCCCGAAGGGGAATTCAGATATCCCATAGCTCACACAGGCATACAGAAAGGTTAGTTAAAAACACATCATAATGATATGATATTGGTATTGGTATGATACACATAATATATGTGTAGCTGCTGGTACACTTACTGTGCATTCAGATTTATTTTTTCTCCAGCATATAACAATGATGACATTGTTTATGTAGTTAACTTTGATGAACTCTATACATTTTCATGTTAAAAAATATTCCACTGTCAAATGTACTTTAAGCCATGAGTGTAGATTTTCAACTATCAGGGCCGTTTCAACAGGGTGCAAAGATAAAGGGCATTTGTCCATTTGTCTGCAGGAGTAGACTGTATCTGATTATACATATTCAGCACAAACTGTTTTCATATGCATACAAAAGAGTGTTAAAAAGGGGCACATTTCCATTTAAAAATGTGCAGTTGACGCTTGGCAATTTACAAAATAAACACAATTTGATTTCACCAATTAGAAGCATTATATTTTGACTTGTTTGTAAAGCACTGTAACCATCTTGAATGTTTTTTCTATTTGTTATTGATAGTTTTGCAATTGTTTTTCTCTATAGTAGGAATAACATATAATCTTCCATACATTCCACCGGTGAGAATTCATTGCGTTGCAACGCATTGTGAACTTGTAGTTTGGCTAGTTTTTCAACTTATAGACCCCTTAACAGATGACGTCACACTGATAAGAACCAGTATGCGTGCAACCATATGCGCGCAATGAAACCCATTCTATCAGGTCTCGCTAGGACGCGCCTCACCAGCCAACACACAAGAGGGGGTTGGGGTGCGTTTCAGCGCACCCCAAAACAACAGGTTGAGAATTGATTGCGTGAAACAATCACCTGTGCATCCAGTCTCAATGTTGGTAAACAAATAATTGGTCTATAGTCCACGGACTAGTGGTCCATGGCATAATTGGGCCTGCAGGTGGTCCATGGGAAAACATTTTTAAATGTAAATAAACATAAATAAGATACCTGACTGACAACATTGACGCATCATCATAGGTCACCAGGTCATTTAGTGTACTGTTCCGTGGACGAAAATAAATAAAGAAATCTTCACTTTCCTACATTACTAAATGCATGGTCGGGGACCACATGCAATACATTCACAAACCACCAGTGGTCCACTGACCACCTGTTGAAAACTGCTGTAGATGGGGAAAAAAACGGTCCAAGAAGCCTACAGTTGCAACTCAGGTCTGTTTCACTAAGAATAGAGCAAAACCTGCAGGAACAGAACCTGAGAGCTTGTTCCCCCAGGAAAAGAAAACCCCATGACACCTGGCTGCTATATTATCTTGTCACCACCTGCGGCATGGTGCTTCGTCACCACCAGGCTGAAATCTGAGGAAAATAGACAACTGGTATCCCCAATCTCCAGCAAATCCCCATAAAGACATGCTGGCTGCACTATTGAATAATTCCACCACCTTCACTCAGTTGCAGTCTAACAAGTCTATTGATAGAGTTATTTGATCCTTAAGTTTTCAATCAGTAAAACTTGCCTTGGTTAATGCTTTGATTAAATGTCAAATGATGTGTTGAATGTCCTGATGACCTGTATCTCTGTATGACCTGAATATGTAGCCTACTTATTTGTCACTAATACAATTATCAGTTGTCGCCCTATCACAGATAAACTGGGAACATGTTCCCTAAGGAATTACTTGTTTATGGAACCAAAAGTTGTACACAAGGTCACTGTATAGAGCCAATTTGGGTGTTTTTGATTTATTTGAAATATTGTTACTTATATGGTGGTGTATTGCACCGCCAAGCAACAAGGGAGCATATGGCGCATTGGTGGTGGTGGGTCATGTCACCTGGGAGGCATGCGTTAATCCGACAGACCTTTTCTCCGACTATGTGGCATCCGCGTGCGGTTAGGGTTAGGGTGCGGGTTTGGTTCGGGTTTACTGCGCTGTCGGACTAACGTACTGCACCCATGTCACCTAACCTCGCGTCACCAGTCTTTCCACCTCGGAGGAAATACATGTCACCTACTCATCATTGATATAATGAACACACGTGTGTTAGTGCCGGTGTGTCGTGTTTGGACCCGATAGATCCAACAGTTCTTACCGCACCGCACGCACGCACGCACGTTAGCACTTAGCAGTAGCACATCTTTAAGAATGTAGGAAGCAAACATTGAAACACAAGTAAGACGCGCTAACGCGGGAAGCGAACGCAGCTCGAAAATAACAATAAGAAGAATAGAAAGGAATGAGCAATTTTAGAGAAGTGGGTGGTACAGTTAAATTAGTGAGAACAGGGCTGCCACAAGAAGGCTCCATACCACTAGCCCAAATTTTTTTTTGTCTTTTTTAAATTGTTAGAAGAAATCTAAAACTGTCCTGAAAATAAGGCGTTTTCAACTTGCCATCCGGCCTGAAATATGCACAAATGACATGGAATTCTTAGATATCCCAATAGATGAACTCGTGTAGATGCTTGATACTTATTTTTCTCTCAGAGGAGTGTAATTAGTCACCCAGGGGCAGGCGGATTTCAGTGCACTCTGAGATCTGTCAGCAGCCAATGAGAGCGTGAGTGACATGGGGGCGCGGCTGCACACAGGCAGTGCAAACAGACACACACACACACAGAACCCGAGCAGGGTTTCATAGCAAGCTCCACTTGCGCGGAGGCGCCTCCTTCCGCTGCGTTTGCAAAAAGGAATAGCCTCTATGCACAGCAGCCATATTGGGTATGAATTGGGCCCCTTCCTTACTTCCTTCACAGGTGTTACCAATGATACTAATTAAGGCTCTGTTCCATTTAGTGTGGCATATAGTGGTTGTCTTATTTTCAAGGACCCCCATAACTCTGAGAGTGTACAAATGGAACCAAATGGACCCATAAGGGTCCATTTGGTTCCTTTTGTACACTCTCAGAGTTACACACCCACCATAAAGGGCCATTTGGGAACCAAAATGGAGTGTTTCTAGTGAGCCAACATGCACAATATCAGCACCCTGACCAGAATAGAACAGAGCCTTCATTAGTATCATTGGTAACACCTGTGAAGGAAGTAAGGAGAGGCCCAATTTCTTTCCAATATGGCTGCTGTGCATAGAGCCTATTAGGAAATACACACACAAGGACTTTGGGGTATTGTTATTATGCAAATCCAAGTGCTGCTCTGCTGGATGCAAGGAACCCGACCAGTGCGACTAGTTTATTATCATGTTGTTGAAATTTGTGTCTGAATCACTTATTTTGAAAAAGATTCAACTGATCACAGTGATTCTCAAAGTGGAGTCCATCTGGGGAGGGACGACACCCAGGGGTCCTTGAGGGAGGGGAATAATCCGCATACACACGGATTGGTTCCAGGGGGTCCCCAGCTGAATTAGTTAATATAGGCTAACATCATAATCAGTTTAACCACAGTGTCAGCCCTAGCTTCATAGCCGATCTACACACTCTCAATTTTCAAATAGTCGATGGTTTAAACTTTAAGTGCTCATGTGGCCTTTTTTGATGCAAAACCAATCGCCTCAAGTGAACACTCTCTCTTCCCGTATAAACATACACGGAATGTGTCATGTGAGAGAGAGGTGGGACGGCCATGGGACGGGGATCCTTTTTATAATTTGTGGGCCTTACATTTTATTTTTAGCCAATGTTATCATTATTAAAGTTTGATTCAGTTGTGTCTACATGATAGTGATTGCAATGGAAGCAGAAAAATGTATATAAGCGTTTAATTAAATGCGTCTCACCCCCGGGTACGTGATAGTATCGTCCTTAACGTCTGAAATATTTTGCGGGAGACAGTCATGGAACCAGTGTTGCCATGTCCGCTTATTATAAGCGACTTTGGGCTTGTTTTTCCTGTAAAGTTGCTCGTAAATATTGGTGGTTATGGGTTGCGGCTTTTTGGGCTTGTTTTTAAGGGTATTTGATTATTTATGTTTTTTATTGATTTAACAGTCCTCAACAATGTGCATGTCAAATTAATGTATGTCCGAGTCCACAGACCCCCCCCCCCCCATAAGAATGTTTTCCCCCAATTCCAAATATTATTTCACTTTATCTTTTCGAAAATAGCAGATCTACAAGCTATTTTCAAATAGCCAGTGTAGGTTTAAAGTGCTAATTTAGCAGTCGCTTCTTTTGGGCTTGTTTTCATAGACCTGTCTGCTTATTTCTCTCACAAAATCTGGCAACAGTGCATTGAAACATTTCGACTTTGTCGCTTCCCTAACAACACAACATCCAGCTTCACTGGCTAGTATCATTTGAGAAAAACATTTATTTTTTCCCCCCAAAACACAGTTAACTTAATACCCACTGTGAACGTCGTCATCCATCATGGTGAAGTAAGTGTAACGTTAGTGTTAGTGTTGTACTGCATGAAATAACTATTGATCTATGTGAGCCAGAATGAAATAATAATAGGGGAAATTAAGTGTCTGCTACTCATCCCTGCAGAGCCACAAAAGCCAGAGGAAAGATGAGGCATGAAGGTCCACAACACACTAACCAGGTGAAATTGTCACCAATGTAGCTGATGCACCTTCCTTGAATGATGGTGCAAATTGTAAAACAGTGCTCATTGATTCTAGTTATTAGGAGGAGAAGGCTGTGTGTGTGTGTGTGTGTGTGTGTGTGTGTGTGTGTGTGTGTGTGTGTGTGTGTGTGTGTGTGTGTGTGTGTGTGTGTGTTCAAAGAAGAGAGGACACACACACAATCTGAAATTGTCATAAACACAGCCAATTTGTTGGAGCGCCCCTAGCCGAGGAATCGAACCCCAGTCTTCCCGGTGGTGGGCACTGGGCATAAACTGACTGATTTGACTTTGTGTTGCATACTGTACCTTCTCCAGGAGGCTCTGGAATATCCCAACTTATCCTCCATAGATGGAGGAATAGCACAGGAGAATTATGGTGAGACATGCACAGGACTACACATTGATTGTATGTCACTTTCTTAAACTTTCTTGTCCCCAGCCCACATTCACTCACACATTCCCTAGTACACACAGAATCTGAAGCTGTGTCAAATGCTAACGCTCCATGTAAAGATAGTTTCTCTCTGTCAATGTGCATCTTCCTCACTTGATATATCTGATGCTGTCTTGCACAATGAAGTATAATACAGGATTAAGTGGTTAATCAGACTAATCGATTTAGTCCAGGGGTCTTCAACCTTTTCAGGCCAAGGACCCCCTAGCTGAGAGAGAGATGAAGCAGGGACCCCCTCTATATTGTATTAAATTTAGTTTCAGATTAAACTTTTTTTGTTTACTTGGTACTGCTCTTTTTCCCCTCTACACCTATACCTCTTTGCCAAAAATAGCAGATCTACAAGCTCACAACGCCTAGCGCGAGCCGAGGCATTGTGAGCTTGTAGATCTGCTATTTTTGGCTAAAGCTCTCCTCAGAAAAGGGATGCTAGGGTTCAAGTGGTTAAGGTGAAAAAATAATCACATCACACAAAGATTTGGCGGACCCCCTGTAGTAACTCTGAGGACCCCCTAGGGGTCCCGGACCCCCTGTTGAAGACCCCTGATTTAGTCGATTATAAAAAATCTATTAGAAATTTGTTTTGGGACGATTTGTTGATAATAAAAAAAAACTGCTTCTCGATTAATCGATTAACCTATATGGGCAAGATTAAGTCGGTTATTGTTTCTAAATGTCGGTCACGATATATTTTCGGTTTATTGCCCAGCGCCATCACATGGTCTGAGTGTTTAGCAGGATATTAAAGCCACTGTTATCTTGACCAAAGAACTCCTGCATTGGTTGGTTTGCCTAGGTAACCCTCTCCACAGCACTGCCCTCGAAGGAGACATTAACTCGCCTGCGGACGGAGGGGTGGATGGAGCTGAGGAGGGAGGAGGGGACAAGGAGAAGAAGAGCACTGGAAAGAAAGTCGGAGATGGGTGAGGTCAAAGGTCGGGGCTGACGTGCATCAGATGGATGGATAGATAGCAGTAAAGAAACAGGACATTTTTTTATTTTTTATTCAGCAGGTATCAAAGTAAGATGAGTTGCTTGGAGATGAATATGAATTATGAATGACTTTAGAGCATGTTGAGTCAAAGCCAGATGAATGCACTACCTTCATGAAATACACTGTCATCCTGGGAGATAGAGGAGGAAGGATACTAAGCATCAGGTGTTTGTGTGCTGTTCACGAGCCCCATTATCTTTACAAACATTCCCTGCCAAGCAAATCTGACTTGCTTCCAAACTATATTTCTCATCACTGAAGACCAAAGGGACAAAAACTTTGTATCTCTTAGTTTGGATTTCAATTTCGTTCCAGATATGCGATAGTATTTACACCCTAAATTTAAAACCCTTAATGTGTCCAATCTCACACTTGAATTAACTGGATTTTGCTGTGTACAAATTATGAAGGACAAGACTTTTACTTAAAATCCATCAAAATCCCCTAACTGCCAAAAATATATATTTTAACAATATATATTTCTGTCTGTATTGGCCAGATACGTGACGGAGGAAGGGAAGAATGATGGAAAGAAGAGGACGATGAAGAGAAAGCATGTGGTGGGTGGCAGAAATGCCAACGCATCAATAAGATGACAAAATTGTTAATGTTAATATCCTTTTCTAACATCATACGGCAAACAATTGTTACTGTGTTAGTGCATAATAGTGAAGCCTTTTTGTTTGTCAAATTTATTGTGCATACTGCCAGTAGGCCACAGAAGTACCTTCACAATTCTTTTGGGAAATGTTTGTCTCCGCCAGGAGGCTATGTTTTCGTTCTCGTCCTTCCGGGTGTCAACCAAGCTAACATTGGTCAAGCTTCACGTGACAATATGTTGAAAGGGTGTGCTTTGATTGGCTAGCGAGACGCATGATGAAATAGAGACCTATAAATATGTGTGTCACTTCAAAAGATAATTTATATCTTTTGAAGTGAGGTAAGACAGGATTAATCAGAACAGTACTGGCGTACCTGTGCTCCGAGGAGCACATTTTCTAGTTTACTTTTATTTTATAATGGAAGTCAAAGGGGTTCTGATTGGGCTGAATCTTTGTCCAAATTGGAGTCATATGTCATAGATGTAAAACTGTTTCCATTTGTTTTCAATATTTTGTGGTTTTGGAAAGATGAAGGCTTTTGCTTTCTGGATTGTTTCATGGAAATTACCCTAATGAAATTGGTACTCAGAAGGGACTGGAAGACCTTCCATTCACCTTTGAACCCATTTAGACCTAGAACCCCTATACGTAACTATACCTTTCAATCCGGGAACCCCTTTTGGGGTAGTTGTTGCTATGTACAGTATATAGCAACATATTTTTTTTGCAATTTATGAATAAATATTTGAAGTTTTTCAGAAAACTTAGGTCAGGATTTAGAAGGTGTTTTTAGAATCAGCATCAGGTCTAAATGGGTTAAACTTGTATCGTCAAAATCCTCAATGTTACTGATCTCTGGCTTTTTAGAATACTGGCGCAAAGAATACCGTAAAGTTATCACTTAAACCCTGTATACTTCAGTTTACCGGGGTCCACCAGGGGTATAGTCTTGGCCACTTCCTTCTTTCCCTCTGCATCAAATGTCTTTCCTGAAATTAGCCGATTTACAAGTTCAAAACATGATGCGTTGTGAGCTTGTAGATCTGCTATGTTCGCCGAATGTTTGCCTATTATGTCAGACATTTCATGTGGTTATTATAGGCAACAAAAGTGAGAACCCTGCTTCACAGTGAACACCTAAATATGAAATTTCATTTGTGTTTTTGCTCTGCTTTCCATATTTGTTGTCATGTTGTGTCCCATTAGAGGATATCTGGTGCAGAGGGCCAGGAGTCCGGGCAATCTAGTCCTCCTAAGCAGAGGCAGCGAGCAGCTGTTGTGTCCAATGATGATGAGAATGCAGGCCCGGTAGGGACCAGTGTCAACAAACAGCCAATGGCAACCTTTTTTTCTTACGTTATATTGTTATTAGTAAATATTTATCAAATTCAAAAAGATACCATGAAATTAAACAGAAACTTTAATCTATATTGGATAGTAGAGCAATTCAAAACTGCCTCCAATTCAACAAAGATGTGAAGCAATGACTGGCATTCTCTTTCCTTTTTTCTAACATTTTTCTCTCCATCTTGAAATCCTCTTCCAAAAAGTCCAGAAACAGGAAGTCTTCATCTGATGGGTCTGGGAACAGGAAGTCAAGTAGTGATGGACGAAATCCACGGAAACAGAGGAGAACTATGACTAAGACAAGTAAATGGCAAAATTTGTTCGAACTGTTTATCATACATTACATTTTTGTATAGGAAAAGGTGTCTACAGTCCAAAAGGTTAGCAATTATTTAACCTGGAGCTTCATTACATAAGATATGGAACTGGAAGATATGATCTGAAATCAATATAATATTGTATATCCATATATCCAGCATAATAGCGATAAATCAAACAATATACGGTATATTATTCATTATTATTACCAAATTTTTCATCTGTGTCATGGACCTCAACATGGACCTCAACATTTCTGTAGAAACTGGCGATCATTCATATATCACCTCTACCTGACCTCTACCTTGGACTTAAAATCTAGGCTACATTTGTCTAGAAGGAACTGGAAGCACATACACACTGTAATCTTCGCATCAACACGTCCGTCCGTCCGTCTCTCTCTCTCTCACACTCACTCACATACGCATCTACCTATGCACATGTACTGGGAGGTTATGTGAGAACGACTCTCCCACTGCCTACCCAAAGCCAATCAAAGTTGAAAATGACTTCAAACCCAACTTTTTTGGTCCTGTCTTTCAGCAGCAGGCAAGGCAGGGCTCAACTGGGCGGGCAGCTGCCCACATTGCCCAGCTCTGACGCTTCTGTTCTGGGAAACTTCATGGGAGACAATCAACGCTGAGAAGACCTGGTGTGAAAAACTAGGAAAATATGAATTGGCCAATATGAGCTTGTGGGACGTCTAGCTAGGGGTTTGTGGGGGTGCTGAATCTATTCCATACCATCAGCTATGCAAGGACACTACTTCATTATTGGTGTGGGGAACAAGAAACGGATAATCAGTATGCACTTGGTAAGGGGATGGCTGCACGGTAATAGATTAATTTCTGTTGTTTCTGTTGTTCTGATGTTTATTACAAACATGGACATGGACTCTTTCAAAGACCAAATAGCCATTACCATTTGCCTTTCTAGGAACCCTAAGAATCTAAATATATCACTCAACAAAAAATAACAAGTGAAAATTATGGCCACCACAATTTGATGGATAGGCCCCCTGAGCAGGCATGGCCAATTATCTGGCCAGGGAGTAATTGTTACTAAAAACGAATGGTTGGAATGGATTCAGCACCCCCATAAACCCCTAGTTAGACGTTCCACAAGCTCAGATTGGTCAATCAACATTCTTCCAGTTCAAGTTCACACCAGGTCTTCTCAACTTTGATTGGCTCCCACAAAGTTTCCTAGAGCAGAAGCGTCAGTGCTGGGCAACACAGGCAGCTGCCCACCCAGTTGAGCCCTTGCCCGCTGAAAAAGTGGGGTTTGAAGTAATCTGAGTTCCCAGAAGTTCTCGCCAGCTCTCGCATACATAGGTTTGAAGTCATTCTCAACTTTGATTGGCTCCCTCAAAGTTTCCCAGAGGAGTTCGGTTGGAAGTAATTGAGAGGTGTTAGAAGACACCTTTATGAACACATTGGTGAAAAAAAAAATTGGCTATTATTTTGCAGATGGCTAAAAAGGTAGTCATAATAATAATTGATACAAAATTGATTATATTGTAAAGGCATCACTCATTTGCACACTAGCATGCCACAGGTACATGTGATCACAAGAATAGTTTCATTGTGATCCTTGACTCTCAAAACATAGTTCTAGACAGATTATTTGTGCAATATAAGTGCAATATTGGCTGATTTATAGTGAAAATACATGTTTCAATAATGGCGGCACTCATTTGCATATGGTGTATATGGGACATTTTGACAACTTTTTAACATAGCTCATCATCATTTTGTACAAATGTTTTCCAATCTAGAAACACTGATTGGAAGTATATTTCTGGGGGGTGCATGATACCCCCTTCTTCACACTCTACTATTTAACTCATTGAGTGGCATAACGTGCCAATGACGTGTTTTTGAAAAAAACATGTTCAGAACCCAAGATATCATTATCTGAAGATTTGCAGCTCCATCCACTCCTTATTTAACTTATAACTGAAAAAGGCTGTATCTCGCTTCCTAAGCACTTTTTTTTACCTTGAAAAAATCTCAGGCACTGGGACAACATATAATAGAATAATTCTGTCAATTCTGGCACTCAATGAGTTAAGATATTTCAGTTTTCTGTAAAGTTCTGGTATACAGCCCAGCGGTACATTATGTCTAGTCAAGGATGTGCAAGTAAAGTTACGCTTGCTTTATACTCGCCTAAAAGAACATGAGACGGGTTGTTAATTTGTGGATCTGTTCTTATTGAAAAGTGACACTGTCATACTACTACGGAGTATAAATTAGGGTTTACCTCTCCTCCAGCCAGTGTATCTACAGACTCAGAATCTCACAATGTGGATCAGCAGACAGAGAGAGGGCGAAGCCATGGCAAAGCAACTGAATTGGAGGTGGTGCTGGATGCCTTCCTTGCTTTCTGTCACCAGTACCGGTAATTAACTCCAGCCTAAGCTACTGGATCTCTGTGACCTAACAATCATTACCACCATCAGTAGTCAATAAATACCACCAAGTGCAAACAGTTGTCAGAATATTTGTGTGTGTGTGTGTGTGTGTGTGTGTGTGTGTGTGTGTGTGTGTGTGTGTGTGTGTGTGTGTGTGTGTGTGTGTGTGTGTGTGTGTGTGTGTGTGTGTGTGTGTGTGTGTGTGTGTGTGTGTGTGTGTGTGTGTGTGTGTGTGTGTGTGTGTGTGTGTGTGTGTGTGTGCGTGCGTGCGTGCGTGCGTGCGTGCGTGCGTGTGTGCGTGCTGTTTCATAATTGCATGCTGTGTGTGTGCACGCATGTAGAGAGTCGGTGGAGTCTAAAGCAGTCAGGAAAGCCATTGATTCTTTCTCCTCCAGTGTAAAGGAGGAACTCGCCAAGAAGGTAAGGAACTTCACGAGGACTGTTCATTGAACTGTGTTGGTTGATGAACATGTATGAAGCGTTTGGATTATATTACTTCAATGCTTTGTTGGGTTAGTTTGATTTTATTGTCTCTCTCTGTTCCATCATTTTTAATTCCATGGTCCCAATGGCCTCATCTCTGCAGATCACTATTGCCAAGGAGCTCAGGGTCCTAATGAGGGAAACCGCCAAGGTAACTGTTGTTGTGGCAACTGCTCCCCTGACTATTAAAAGTCTTGGTGGAAACTTGATTTGTCTGTGTCTTTTGGGATACTAATATTTATCTTTTATACAATGCCTTTCATGCGTGAAAGTATTTAATTTGTGGTAAACAACAGATAATAAATTGTATAAAACAATGAAATGGGCATTCATTATTAACTGAAAGTTAAGTTTTGCTAAGCTTTTTAACCACTTTTTAAGCTCTTTATTATACTTTGTTGTACAATGGTGTCATGTGAAATAGATCTACAAGCTCTCAATGCATATATATATTTTTTTTTTGAAAGATTCAGAAAATGTTCACCTATAATGACATGTAGGAGTCTGTATAATCCCCCAAAAAAGGGACTACAGGTTGAAAGTGGTTAAAATATACACAGTGTCTGCCTCTTTTGGCAGGCTGTACCATAGCTGAGGAGCATCATACATTCAGGAAACACTTTTTTCCTTAATGTCCTCAGGCATGTTTAGAAGGCCCACTGTTGAGGGCCTCAACTCACTGAGTGGGACATGACATAATACCAATTCTCAGATATAGGCGGGTACCGGGTACACCATGCATGCAGAGCTTTCTGTACAAGTGAGAGGGATATTAAATCAATTCTAAATGAAAGGACTGGAAACTCAACAAGGAGTATACAGCAACCAGTGACACTACTGACCCTGGCATGGGGTAGTTGTAATTGTAATCACCCTCCTCTCTCTCCCTCCATCTATCTTTCTATTTGTCAGGTGGATCTTTTGATCCGTAAGAAGAGACAGCGACTGTTGGATTGCAAGGATGAGCTGATCAAGTAAGAAGCTGTTCGATCGACAAGCACACTAGTTGCCATTCCCACCCAGTCGCCTCTACAGCCAGATAACCAGAAGATTTCACTAACTGTGGATTAATGATACTTTTTTATTCAGTTGAATTTATCCTAGATAAATCCTGGCATTTAAAATGTAAGAATTCAACAAAATATAGGATTATATAAAAATGTGCCGCAAACGTGGGAGTCACAAGGCTTTTTAGATAGAGGATGGATGGTCAAATGCTATCTGCATCTACTGTAAGTTGCAATACCCTCCCTTGACAGCCCATTCACGAAATTGAAAAGTCCGATCTGATTTTATTAAATGATTGAATGATTCAATTCATCAATATTGCACCTGTACGGAAAGCTTGGGTTATCCTCTTTGTTTGTCTCTGTCAAATTTTTGTTTCATAAAAATCCACCGTAGACAATCCGTGTTATGAGCCACTTTCTGTCAATAAATTCCATGCAGTGATTATTTTTCTGTGTTCGAATTTGGAAGCGATTGTAATAAATCACTCAACGTCCTGTGTACTCTACCTATTTCGAAATGGCACATAATACGGGAGTCTGCATTGAAAACAAGTGCTTCCAAACTCGGTACACATAGAAAAATCTTTCTATGTGTTTTATGAAACCATGACCTGACAGAGACAAAGATGATGACCCAAACAAGTTTTTCGTGGTTTAATTCAATCAGATAGGACTTTTATGTTTCATGATTGGGCTGTCAATGGAGGGTTTTGCAACTTAGATGCAGATAGCATTTATAGCATCTAAGTTGCTTGCGGCTAGAGGATGGACACATTTGTGTGTTTGGTCATATAGGGCAGAGCATGAGATGGAGTCGATGCGAAAGGAGGAAGCCAAGCTGGAGCTACGGTTGGCAGATATCAGAAGAGGCCACACCTTACTCAGTGGCATGTCGGAGCTCACCAAACAATACCTGGATCACCGAAGCACGCACCCTCAAGAGAAAGAGGAGGTACATGCATATACACCAAGATCTGGAAGCCGAAATATTGTCACATTGACCTCACCTCAGTCATGGGCACTTGACAGCTTTACGAAAATGCCCCTTGTGTGCAAGATAGTGACTAGTAGTCAGCACTTTGCCAGAGCACCACCCACTGGTCTTACTGGTTGTGACCTGTAATGCTGGACAAAGCCATTGTAAATAGTTTAAAAAACTGATTTAACCTAGTCCTTGACCAAGTACTCCCAAATGTTCTATACAGTAGTTTACCTGACAGTAAAAAGAAGAAAGAAAAGTATTCTGTAAATGTAAAAAACAAATTCTGCCTGAAAATAATTTATGTTGAAAGAAAAAAATGTGAAGCTGACAACACGTTGCATCGCTAGGCAAGTTTGTAGGTCTGCTATTAATTTGCAACCAAAAAACAATCAACTATAGTGCAGACAGGTATCCTTTTCATTGGACTGACACATCACACACTCACTCACTGCATCTGGGTCATTTATTAAGCATAGAATCTCCAAAATAGTCAAAACAGTAATTTTACCAAATGTAATCTCCTAGTTAATTGTTCCATTTTGTCCTCAAGCAAATGTTGAGAAGTATTACAACACCACTCATAGACATCATTTGGTTTCTCTCTTTTCCATCCTCTTGTCTAGTATGGAGCATCCAGTTTACCAGCTCTGCTGCTGGAGACCAAATACATTCTAGGAGCTGAGAACCAGCTGAGACAAATCAGCAACCAGCTAGAAGAAAGACTCAAGGAGACTGTAGAATAGATGCATGGATGCGCGCGCGCGCACACACACACACACACACACACACACACACACACACACACACACACACACACACACACACACACACACACACACACACACACACACACACACACACTCACTATACATCTCTTTTACCAGGGAGCCCTGTTCAGGGTAAGAAATTACAAACATTTACATAAAAAAACAGAAACATGAAAATAATTTAACAGTAACAAATGTCATAAGGCAAAATAAAGCATACAATAGAAAGTATACATGTATTGTACAGTGGATTCTTCTGTTAAATTGTTTAATAAATGGTATAAAATGCATCTAATGTTTTCATTGTGTGAATATTGTTTGTTTCCTTCACATAGGGCCATAAAACTTTATGCCAGATATTTTTCAGAACGTACTACTAGAGGGGAACCTAGAAATCAAAGCATGCATCTTACACATGTTTATATTGTGAGCAGCACGTTGAGGCTTCCTTGGCTCACAAATATCTTCCTTTCTGAAAGTGTTTTTGGAGACATGTCACTGATTTGTCATGGGACTGGTTGCTGGTGTGGTGACATAGAGGCTTCTGAACCAAATGTTAATGTCAGGTATGCTGTGAATGTTGTCCAGTTTTCTCTGTTCTGACTGGAACCATGAACCGTCGTATGACGCATAAAGTCCCTCATTGACAGTGACAGCTGCTCAATTTAGTTTGAATATAACTGCTATTCTCAATTTGGCCGCCAGGTGGCATAGTGGTGTCTCTTATTAGTCAAGCCAAATGAACTGTTGGAATCATTGACCCTCTGTTGTATTTTGTTGTATTTTTGTGTGGACGCTGACGCCCTGGGTATAGATGAATGTACTTACTGTTCTGGCCTAGTTGTGCCACTGCTATGTGCTCCACTAAGTCAGTACAGGAACTGGTTAAGGAGCCAGAAGAAACAGGACAAATGCATCAATTCAAAGACACGAGTTTATTCATTTAATCCAGTGGTTCTCAACCTGTCGGTCGGGACCCCGAGATGGGTCCCTACATGACAGTGAAATTACAATTTAAGGACTTTAGAGTTAAGACCTTTTTAATACCTAAAAAAAAAAAAAGACCATTACTGCATCAAAAAATAATCAATAATAATAAACTATACTATAAAACTGATCAAACATTGGTCAAATTGTCATATAATATAAGAAAGAGGCAATAGCCGATTTACAAGCTCGCAACGCCTCGCAACAATATTTATCCTACAATTCCAAGTGCTTGTTGTCAGGGTGGGGGGGTCCCCAGTTCAAATATGATTATTTTGGGGGGTCCCCAGTTAAAATATGATTACTTTGGGGTGGTCACGGCATGAAAAGGTTGACAACCCCTGATTTAAAAAACAGATATTACGAACCATTAAATGTAAATATAATATATGTAATAATCATGTAATGTTTGTGATATTTTTCCACATAAACGTTCACTACCATGCAGCTGGCCCCACAATGCACCGCGACAGTCCGTATAAATAATCACGAGTCCTCCATTTTTTCTCTCTCACTTCCGAAGTTCCCGAAGACGAGAGAGATGGTAGCACATGCTGCTTCACGTGGACAATGGCTCTTGAACAACATGTAAGACACTATTCTTTAGTCTTGTTTCATCCATGTTTATTACTGTTCAGTAAATGAAACGAGCGAGCATTTTGTAGAACGCCCGTTTAAGTCCACTGCTGCTTTCATTCTACAAGGTACAGTGTTTCTGAAGCCTAGGGTGTCGCTTGCCGTCCGACATTGTTTGCTTGTAGATTTGATCACTTCTTTGCAGTGGTGGAAAAAGTACTCAAATGTTTTACTTAAGTAAATGTATCAATACGGCAATGTCGAAATACACTCTTACAAGTAAAAGTTCCGAATTCAAAATCGACTTGAGTAAAAGTGTATGTATAAAATGTAGCCTACAACATTTTTGAAAATGGCAGGTCTACAATCTCACTTCGTGAGCTTTTAGATCGGCTACTTTCAAAAGGCTGAAGTGGCCACTGGGTATGCATGTTTTGTAAAATCTACCAAGTAACTAAAGTTTTCAAATTGTAGTGGAGTAAAAGTGTAATCTCTGAGAGGTAATGAAGTAAAACTAAATACTGAAAATAAGAAATACTCCAGTAAAGTAAAAAATACTTCAAAATTGTACTTCAGTACATGTACTTAGTTACTTTCCACCACTGGCTTGTAGATCATCTTGATCACTTTGTTCTTTCTGATCAGTGTCCAGCTCTAAGTCAGCTGTCCAGAAGACATGTGTCTGGTTCGGTGTTACAGGGCTGGTAGATAAACGTCCTGTATGTGTGGCTCGGCGCAGCAGGTTCTGTTTTAGAGGCTGCTGCTGCTGTGCTTGTGCAGGACTCGGCCCCAACGAGAGTGGCCTGTCCTGGTTGTCAGGATGGGCCTAGTGCGGGGCCGCACACTGGAATTAAAACCAGCCATGGATCATTCATTAGGATTATTATGACGAGAGATATGAAGCGTGCTCTTGTTTTGTATTGATCATCTGCTCTTAACATACCATAGATGCAGTGTTTAAGTACTACTGGATGTGTATGTGACAACTTCGTTTGCTTTACAGGTCATGATGACTTGCTGCCCTGGAGTGGAGGAAATGGATGTGGACTTGAATTACCCCTTTCTGTGCAGATCAGCTTTACTTGCAGTAGGAAGTGGTTAACTGTTAATACTAGACTTAAAAGTTTTGGGCTTTAGATGGTGTAGACTGCTTGTATCAAGTTTTGGTTGCAAATGAATAGCAGCCCTACAAGCTTGCGTAGCGTCAGTTTCACTTGTTCCCTTAGATATACATTTATTTTCAGGTAAAATTAGTTTTTTACTTTTTTAAACTGTCGGGTAAACGACTGTATAGAACATTTGGAGTATTTGGTCATGGTATAGTTTAAACCCGTTTTACTGATCTTTACACTGGCCTTGTACAGTATGCAGGACCTAGGAAGAATTGTATTGACAGTCCCCCCCCCCCCCCCCCCCCACTACAAGTAAAGCAGGCCAACTATGACCATCAACAAGCTGTTTGCCATCAGGTATGTATGGTTTAGCCTCAGAATTATATTTATTGTGGCTACATTAATAAATGTAGTTTTAACAGACTAGCACTTGGTGGAATAAGTTAATGAAACCCAAACCCTATACTGCCATGGTAAAGGCCTCCTCTCTACTGTGGAATCGTGGTATTGGAAAAGCAAGCTCAGGACTTGGCACAGATTCAGTAGTACTCATCTACCAGGACCTGACTTAAGTCATGAGACAATGGACCTTATTCACTAATATGTGCATAGAAATGTTCTACACACAATAAAAGAGCATCTAGTATTGCCATTGACTACATAATTGCACCTGGGCCAAGTGCAGCCGCACACTGGAATTAAAACCAGTCATGGCTCATTATGATGACGAGAGATATGAAGTGGGTTGTTTGTCGACGTGCTTAAAAGCAAAATCGTGAGTGAGAAACTGAAGATTTTATTTGACAAATAACGAGGTCAACTGGCAGCAGACGCTTTTTTATTTTAGGCTACACATAAGTTTGACTAGACTAGAGCCTTCGAGGGCATGCTCTCATATGTTTGGATGCTGTGGTTTAGTACTGGATGTGTATGTGACAACTTTGTTTTGCTTTACAGGTCACAATGACTCGCTGCCCTGGAGTGGAGAACTAGATGTGGACTTTTATTACCCCTTCTGTGCTGATCAGCTTTACTTGCAATAGGAAGTGGTTAACTGTTGATACTCGTTTTAAAAACATGGCGTAAAGCATTGGGCTTTAAATGCTGTGGATGCTGCAGCCTGCTTGTATGAAGTTCTGGCTGCATTAAAAACAGCCCACGCTGGACAGTAGTCAAGATGGAACAGTGGTTCCCAAACTCTTCAGCTCAAAACCCAAAAGACACATTTGTCTCACCGGGACAAAATCTAAAGAAAATGGCCGACCTACAAGCTCTCGTTGTTGATCGGCTATTTTCACTTTTCTTTCAGACAAATCCTTTTTTAAATGTATATTTATGGAATACAAAAAACTCCTGGTCCAGGACTAGGTTTAACCGTTTTTGCTGGTCTCTACAATGGCAATGTGCAGGAAGAAACTTATTGTATTTAGACAGTTTTTCCTACTGCAAGTAAAGCAGGTCTAGCCAGTACCATCAACAAGCTGTTGGCTATCAGGTATGTTTGGTTTAGCCACAGAATTATATTTTGTCTGTCTTATAAATGAAGGCTAAACTTGAACAGGCTAGCGGTTGGTGGAATAAGTTGATGAAACCCAAACCCATTCCACCATGGTAGAGTCCTCCTCTCTTCTGTGGTATATATCGGTTTTGGAAAAGCAACTCTGGACTTTGGCACAGATTCGGTTGTACTCATCTACCAGAGATCTGACTTAAGTCTTGAGACAATGGCCCTCACACACTAATGTGTGCATAGAAATGTTCTGCACACAATAAGTGAGCATGTAGTATTGCCATTAATTAAATTGCACCTGGGCCAAGTGCAGGCCGCATAATAAAATTAAAACCAGCCATGGATCGATATGAAGCGGGTAGTTTGTCGGCGGACGTAAACATTCTATTATGAGGATGTGAAGATTTGAGTTTATCAAACTTGACTATTGACACGGTTAACTGACAGCAGATGCTTTTTATTTTGGGCTACACATAAGTTTGACTAGAGTCTTTGAGAGCATGCGCTCATACTGTTTGGATGCTGTGTTTTTGACAACTTTTTTTGCTTTACAGGAAACGATGACTTGCTGCCCTGGAGTGGAGGAACTAGATGTGGACTTTTATTACCCTATTCTGTGCTGATCAGCTTTACTTGCAATAGGAGGTGGTTAATTGTTAATACTCGTTTAAAAACGGGGCGTAAAGCATTGGGCTTTAGATACTGTGGATGCTGCAGCCTGCTTGTATCAAGTTCTGGTTGCATTAAAACACAGCCCAAGCTGGACATTAGTATAGATGGAATAGTAGTTCCCAAACTCTTCAGCTCAAGACCCAAAAGACACATTTTGTGTCTCACCGGGACAAAACCTGAATAAAATAGCCGACCTACAAGCTCTCGCTGTAATCGGCTATTTTCACCTTTTCTTTTTTCCAGAAAAATCCTTTTATATATTTATGGAATACAAAAAACACACGGTCCAGGACTAGGTTTAACCGTTTTTGCTGGTCTCATGGCATTATTCAGGACTTAGAAAGAAACTTATTGTATTTAGACAGGTTTTTTTTCCTACTGCAAGTAAAACGGGTTAGCCAGTACCATCAACAAGCTGTTGGCTATCAGGTATGTTTGGTTTAGCCTCAGAATTATATTTATTTTGGCTTTTTTATAAATGAAGGCTAAACCCAAACCCATTCCACCATGGTAGAGTCCTCCTCTCTTCTGTGGTATATATCGGTTTTGGAAAAGCAAGCTCTGGACTTTGGCACAGATTCGGTAGTACTCATCTACCAGAGATCTGACTTAAGTCTTGAGACAACGGACCTCATTCACTAATCTATGCATAGAAATGTTCTGCACACAATTCTTGGCAGGGTTTAACACATGAACCCTAGTGGCACACATGGCTATACGATGGGTAAAACCAAAGACGTATAAAGGTAGACACCTCCTCCAGCTCTATGGTGTCTGTATCTCGGGCGCCGTTTTGTCAGTAGGCTTCCTGACTATTGGCCAATTACAGCCAGTCTTTTCCGGGACTTAGCAGAATCTATTTTGTCCAAAAATATAACGGGCTGTTTTTATACAACTAGATTCTGACAAGTCCCGGAGAAGACACGCTGTGATTGGCCAGTAGTCGGGAAGCTTCCTTCTCCAAAATGGCGGCCGCGATACAGGTCGCTCTAATGAACTGTAGAGGCCAATGAAGTATCTAGGTTTCTATGGGTAAAACTAACAGATAATAAGCTCAACACATTGCAATATGTTGTGAGCTTGTAGATCAGCCGTTTCTGTGAGGTCATTTGGTGTGTAGTGGAAGATGGGGTGTAAAACATTTTGCATACACTGACTGTTACTACTTTCTCTTGTAGGTTATGAGGCTGTCCAAGTGGATGATTCCAGTCCCCCTTCAGGTTTGTTTACTGCAAATTGGCCATTGAGCCCTATATACTTAATTGTATGACGAATGGCAGCTCTAAAAGCTGGCAGGTTGTGAGCTTGTAGGTGTGCCATTTTGAAACAAACTAAACTAGCCTGGAATATGATTCCATGGTTCAAGTGATTAAGAACATGAACTACTGAATATGGCTGCTTTTGTGAGGACTTGAAACTAAAAGTTAAGTCTAAATTAATGAGTCAATTTGTTACCAAATGTGTTACGTGAAAATGTATAGCTTGGTCTGGAAATGAAATGGTTAGGTGTGAGTGGTGTAGTGCAAAATCCATGATTTCAGTTGCATTTATTGTCAATAAAAATGTATTTACACAGTGCTTGTTTGATTCCATTTGATGAAGCACACTAAATGGAAAAACATTTAACTTATTTTCTATCCCACTGATGCCATCTTGTGGCTGGTACATGCTTAGTTCTAGTACAAACGATGTGGTTTAACTTTTTATCCCATATCAAATTATATAAACTAAGCTACATACTCTGAAGGACCTTGGTTTTGCAGTGTTTCTACAAAACTTGGTTTGAGTGGCCCATGGATGTTTTGCCCTTGAAATATTAGTCTGAAGTGGGGAGAGATGACAGGGCCATCTTCCAGGTTCTAATATGACTGCAACATTTAATGTAGACTTGAAGATTCAACTTATTTGTACTTTCCATTCATTAAAAGTAGATTAAGTGATTAGCAATTCAAATAATTGCAAAATGGGTCTATATTCTGATAGTACTCATTGCTATAGAGTGTTTGTTCAGTAAAAGGAGTCTCCCATGTCTCAACAGCTCTTTATTAAACGGAAAATGCGTTTTCAGTGCTCTCTCCTCATTGGCTTAAATGTTGTCACCTACCTGAGAATGTACTATATTCTCTTTACTTAAGAGCTGGAGATTGTCTATTGTCTTATGTTGGGGAAAAGGTGTTACACTTGTAAGTGATTTTCTTTTGTTAAAATAAGTGTTCAATGGCTATATTCACAAGGGTCTCCCTGTCCCTTGGAGTAACGGGTACCAAAGTTGGTGAAGAATTCTGAGTAGTTCAACATGAGCCCATTTCTCATAACTATATATTTTTTATTGATTATAAAATATTTGGGACGTTTATAAATGATTAACTAGGCGACCAGCAAGCATTTGTCAATGGAAACAAACTTGGTCTTTTCAATCTTATTATTGCAGAATAAAATAAATTGAATGCCACCTAATTTGGAGAGTGAAGTTCAGAAAGATATGGGATCTGTAAAAAATAAGCGCATGGCTGTGCTGAGAAACAACAAAGGCGCACACACACCCTTTACCTGAATCAAGCCCCTGCAAAATAGACAACCCGCAGATTCGCTTTGACGGATCTTCCTGGTTGCCTGACTTTGCAGTTAACCTTTGACCTTACAGTTCAGGACCAGCAAACACGCAGCCTCCTGTGGGGTACACAGTACACCAGGGCCTCGGCTCTAATTAGACAACAGTCAACTGGCGACAAGAACAAACATAATTAGGCTATTTACCGTAGCCAATGTTTGCTAAAACTTAACATCAAAGTTTACCATGGCCATGATGGCAAACTTGACGGTTTTGGAATACTGCACTTGAGTAAAAGTATCAATACCTCAAAGTTGAGATACCCTGTTACAAGTAAAAGCCTGGTATTCAGAATCTACTTTAGTAAAAGTACTCATTATGCAGAATGTCCCATTTAATGTTTTCAAAATGTATACAAATCTTTTGAAAACAGCAGATCTACAAGCTCATAACATGTTGTGATGAGCTTGTAGCTGAAATATATATAGAGCTTGGTGGTTACTGTATGTTTAGTAATACAATCTAAAAAGTAACTAAGGTTTTCAAATAATTGTAGTGGAGTAAAAGTAGGCTACAATATTTTCCTCAGAGATGCAGTGGGGTAGAACTAGAAGTAAAAGTATTGCAAATTGTAAATACTGAAGAAAGTAAAAAATACCTCAAAATTGTAAACTTAGTACAGTACTTGAGTGAGCACGTGTACTTTGTTACTTTACACCACTGACTGCATGTTACTTTGGACCTCTTATATATTAGCTCCAGTGGACCGGCGTCGAGGCGGCTTGTCGCTTGTGGTCCATCAGTGGTCCATTGAAGCGCACTGTGCTGGTCCTGTTCTCTCAGTCGGGGGGCTGCGATAACGAGCTCCTCCTTCTCGTTTGGGGGATTTACCCCGGGGCGCTCTGACCACTGAAAGCACGATGAAGCTTCAGTGATTATTGTAGCCTACCGAGTCTCATTTTACAGTACTGTGACGCCAACAGTTTCCAGTTATTTAAAACATTGTGCCAAACAAACACTGTGGCATACATGAATTCAATTCACTTATCCAATGGTACCAATTATGCGATGAGACTTTCTAACAAAGATCACTAGTATAAATCACTCAAAGGATCCAGGCTATACCAAGAGAAGAAGAAGAAGAAAACAATAAGGTAAGTAACACGTCTTCTTTTCGATTTCGATAAATTACTTGTGTAAGAGGCTGAGGGCTGCTGGCCCTAGATATCTGCACTGGATCTCTGAATGAGTGACTATCACTAAATTGAAATGTACAGTGACATCACTGACATGAATGAATATAGGTTACATCTATCACTAGTATCTGTCTAGTGAATAGTCTATCAACAATGAATACTATAGGCTAGTATATGGGTGGATATCTGTAGTCTAACTTAGACTATGCATACTGTATATTTACACTGTACATTAGGCCTATATCAATACTGAGTATAGGGCTGAATTTAGCCTATAGTCTATCAACAATGAATATATGACTTAATATAAGTATAGATGATCAGCAATGAAAATATAAGAATATGCAACGGCCAATATGAGATATACCATATGATCTGTCAACAGGCCTTCAACAGTTTATTGCTGAATATAAGTGTCAAAGTTCTGATGTACATCCTAATCCATGTGCAAGTGTGCAGAGTTCATACAGGAGTCAAAAGTCAGTAACAGACAGTGCAGGTCTTATAGTTTTCATATCGGGGGGCCAGCATGGTTGTGGAGCCTGATGGCTGCTGGCATTAAGATTAATGCGGTGCTGAGGAGGAATCAAATCCCAGTCTCTCAAATTTATGTTAATCCCACTTGGACATATTTTACTCAAACGTCTGTGTAATTTGCAAATGTATTCTTCCTTTTACATAGCATTACTTAAGAAGACCTAACCTCCCTGTCACCAAATGACTGTCACCTACACGGCCAGAGTTGCGAATGCCCGTTTTTGTGGATTTTCGAAACTGCTTCTGACCTGGAAGGGGAGCATCTACAAGGT
Source organism: Gymnoscopelus microlampas (assembly GCF_963454915.1). Lineage (NCBI taxonomy): Eukaryota > Metazoa > Chordata > Actinopteri > Myctophiformes > Myctophidae > Gymnoscopelus > Gymnoscopelus microlampas. The sequence continues at coordinate 32,566,165 of NC_139939.1, forward strand.
CCTATATAAGGAAATCCTGGCTTTCTTTGCTATGTATACGGCAATCAGTGTTACTTACAGGTAAGTCTGTATTTTAGCAACAAACAATGACTTGTTTAGCACTCTTTACACTGCATAGTTTTACATTTATGTTAAAAAGAAATAACGTCTCATTGACACATGATCTGTCATTAACTGTCTTGTTATACTTTTAGATTTCTGCTCTATGATGACCAGAAGCGGTATTTTGAAAAACTGGCCATCTATTGCAACAACTATGCCAGTCTCATCCCTATGTCGTTTGTACTGGGTAAATTGAATGGTTTCAAAGTGAAGCTTGGAATGCATCATTGGGACATAGCATGGTGTGATCCCTGGCCACAGGGATTTGGTGGATCTAATGATTTGCTGGTTGCTTCACAGGTTTCTATGTGACTCTGGTGGTGAACCGTTGGTGGAGTCAGTACACCTGTATCCCTCTCCCTGACAGGCTGATGTGTGCCTTGTCAGGGGGCCTACAGGGAGCCGATGAGCGAGGGCGCCTGCTGAGACGCACTATGATGCGCTACGCCAGTCTGTCAGCCCTCCTCATTCTTCGCTCTGTGAGCACTGCTGTCTTCAAGCGTTTCCCCACGATAGATCATGTGGTGGAAGCTGGTGAGTTAGGCTAGAGAAGGAAAGGAAATTTACAAGAGAACATGGTACCACAATAGCCATTTACTGTAGCTGTTGGATAACAATAATGTAATTTGTGATAAGCTGGTAAGCAACATGCAGAAAAATGCTAGTCATGAGTCCATGAAATCTGAAGATGACAAATGCTTTTTCCATCCTGGCATCTCCTGTCTCACCAACATGTTTACACGAGTTACAAAGAGAAGTGATGATAACACTTTTATTTTGGCCTGGCTGCATCAATGAGGTGTGGTCAGGACATGAACCAGGGTTCAGCAAGGTTCTGTGCAGGGCAGCAGATGCTCTGGCTGCTTATCGTTGCTGTCCGGCAGAAACCAGCCAACTCCATTTTTGCATTTTTTTTCCCATAAGTCAGGGCTATTGAACACCCTTTACGTCTGTGTGTTGATTAAAATATTATATTGTTATTAAATATTGAACCAATGAAAAGTATTAAAAAGCGCTTCTGACAAAACCAGCTAACTCCATTGGATCCTCAAACTTTCTGCTAAACCAGCAAAGTCCACCAAAGGGGGGTGGAGTTAGCTGGTTTTGCCGACTCCAGGCTCCACCCCCTTTTGACCTTCAACCTCATTGTGAGCTTGGAGGTCCATTCAGCTGTTCTTAGCTATGATGAACAAAACCTCCTAACTCCACTTTTTGTTTTGTTTTTTCATTTCCTGAAAAAAAACAAAAACATTTCGGAGTTAGCTGGTTTCTGCCGGACAGCAGAGTTGTCTAGCATCAAGTTTAGAATCACAGCATATATTATGCAGTAGCGTATGGTGGGTTCTAACATGGACCGGGCCAGATTCTTAAACCCCCCTCGCGCAACGATGGTTCGACGGGGAAACCGGTTTTTAATGGCCACCCATTAACAATCCGGCCGAATGCAAATAAGCCCGATTTGAAAACAAAGGCAAATTTCTGTGGTTGGCTACAACAGAATGGGTGATGGGGTGCTAATGTTGTTATGTTGATTTTTTGTTTTTTTTCCCCTGGGGGAGCAGAGTTTTCCAGACCGGGCCATGGCCCCATTGGCCTCTATGACGATACGCCCTTGATATTATGTTAGAAGAGAATGTGTGTATAGAACAATATTTTTGACTGTATGGGGTACTATGATAGTAATAGTTTAATAGGTCTTTGAAATGCATCTGACATACATGTACAGTAATCATGCCTGTTAGCAGCCAGGTGCAACCCCTTATTAGCCATTTTACTGTTTATAAGGGGTTGGTTTGAGAAAGATATTCAGTATTCTACAATGGCATTGATCAGTTTCCACTGCTGAAAAGGGTTCATGACGAGAGAGGAGCGCAAGAAGTTTGAAGGTCTCCAGTGTCCCTACAACAAGTACTGGATCCCCTGTGTGTGGTTCACCAACCTGGCAGCTGCAGCCCGCTGTGAGGGCAGGATCAAAGATGACAGCACACTGAAACTACTGCTAGAGGTCCTGCACTGTACACACACGCACGCACCCACGCATAGCTGAGTGAGTAGAGAGGCCATCTGGTAATTAGAAGGTTACTGAGATTTTCCCCCCGGCCCGCCCAGTCGAAGTGTTGAAGTATACTCTACCTGAGCAACATACTTACCCCTAGACTTGGATCCAGTCGCTTTGCAGGTTGCTGTGTGTGTGCAAATTACTGCACGGAAAGCGGGCTCGAGACACACTAATGTTGTTATTATTATTTTGTTATTGTTGTTGTTGTTGTTGTTGTTGTTATTATTATTATTATTATTACCCTTATTATTATTATTATTATCATGCACACAAACACAGAAGCTCTTGGTTATGGCTTATTCTCAAAAATGTTCTCAGATAGTTGCTGACAGGCTCTCTTTGATGTCTGTCTTTATCAATCTGTCTGTCAACAGGAGCTGAATGCCTTCAGAGGGAACTGCAGTATGTTATTCCATTATGACATGATCAGTGTGCCCCTGGTCTACACGCAGGTAAATCTACCATGTCTCATTCCATCTTCTGTTATTCACCTCTAATCCATGGAATCTTATAATTGGACATGTTATCTATTCTGGCTAAAGTATCATTCTGAAGGACTTACTAAAGTCTCTTTGCACGTTGCCTCAACCTACTGTATGAACATAACTTTTAATATTCACTTTGTCCCAATTCATCCCTCGTTCTGAATCTCTACCTCTCCACCTCCGTCCCTCCCCTAGGTGGTGACATTGGCAGTGTACAGTTTCTTCCTGGTGTGTCTGATTGGTCGCCAGTTCCTGGACCCCAGCCAAGGCTATCCAGGCCATGACCTTGACCTCTATGTGCCCATCTTCACCTTGCTGCAGTTCTTCTTCTATGCTGGGTGGCTCAAGGTCAGACAGATTACTTTCGTATTATTTGTGCTTTTTTGGGGCACTATGTGAAGAGAGACATTATAATGGTTGCTGTTATCTTGTCCTGAAGGTTGCGGAGCAGTTGATCAACCCTTTCGGAGAAGATGACGATGACTTTGAGACAAACTGGCTGATAGACAGGAACTTCCAGGTTCCCACTGTTAATGCTAAAATCTTTGTCACATGCTTTTCAATCAATTATTGTAGTCACCATTTCTTTGAATCTGTCACTGAATGAATTTGAACATGTGGAAATTCCTACTTTTGAAATATATTTGAATGGCTCACATGGGAAACCTGAGCCCAAAACCATCTTTTCTATACTTATTCATTTAGGTGTTTTTGTACATGAATGTAAATATGTGCCTCACACTTGATGTGTTTCACTCCTCAGGTGTCCATGATGGCAGTGGATGAGATGTATGGGGATCTGCCTATTATGGAGAGAGATCGTTACTGGAACGACTCCAACCCCAGACCGCCGTACACTGCTGCTACTTTGTTTCGCCTCCGCAAACCCTCCTTCCAGGGATCCACCTTCGACATGGCGTAAGTCTGGACTTTGCCCCCATAAACTACTGTAGCAAAAAGATGGTAAATCGTTTCACTGCTGCTTGCCACTGTAAATAAAACACAAACTTGTAAACCTGTATTGAGCCTTTAAAAGTTACAGTGGTCTGTTTATCATCCACGTTTTCTTTCTTGAGATAGACAGAAAAGGTGGTGCACATTTTTAAGTTAACATAATGTTCTGTATTCATTTTGTAGTGGTTTCGGGTACTCATAGTACGGGTAATATCATCAGAATAAAACAAACTACCTCTAGTCATGTGTTACACTTCAGTAGTCACCTTAGGGTGATCACCCTGTACTGAGTTAATAATTTCCCCACTTACTAATTTATCACTGCACCTGGTGCAAACCATTTTGTACCAGGATTCCCAAAGAAGAGATGCAGTTCCAGCCTCTGGCGGATATTGCTGAGAACCTGGAAGAGTCAGCCAGCCGTCACCCCAACATGGCTCTCTTCAACCGCCTTCTCATCGCAGCCCCCTCCCCCACCGGCCTCATGGGAGGGGCTCTCCGACGAACGTCCGCCCAGCTCCAGAGGCTACGCCACTCTCCCAGCATTGACCCGCCCACCAGTGACGATGACGATGACGAAGAAGGTGGAAAAATAGGTAAAGGGGTGTCCCTGCCCTCAGGTCTGGGCCAGGACACTGAGAGCTCAGTGTGCAGCGTAAGCACCAGAACGCCTCTGCTGGAGATTCAGTTTGGTGCCGTGCAGGAGAGGAAAGCTGGGGAACCGGCCTTGAACCACGGGAAGCAAATGAAAGGAGATGGGGAAGTGGAGGAGAGGGGTTTTATAGAAGGAGAAACCAGGGAGGAAGTATGGAAAGCAGAGCGGAGAGGTGGGGACATCCAAACATCGGTGTCACTGCTTCCTCCACCCCTTCAGCCCTCCAGGAACCACTCCACTACGAGGCCAGCATCAGTTATTCCCTCCACTACCCTTAATCCCTCCACCCTTCTGCCGCGTCCCACTGCCTGCTCCGCTCAAGAGCTCTTCAGCTCCCAGCCAAGTATCAACAACAGTAGGGTGGCACCATCCCTCGTCAACCCCCCCATTGATGGAGGGATGTCATTCCTCACTGTGCCGTCCTATGATGTCCCTCAGCGTTTACGCAGCATTAGCATGGGGTCAGAGTTATCTGGCTCATAAAAAAGGAGCAATGTGTTAACATGAACTTTGACAACTTTTAACTGTTTGAACTCTTTTATACTTCTTGAATCAATGCACACCATAGTTAGAACATAATTATGTGACACTCTTAATTTCCACAGTGAAATTAGCAAACAATGTACAGGCTTCTATAAAACCTTTGCTACACTGTATCTTTGTGCTATTACCATACTGTAGATGTAGTGAAGTTTACTATTGTCCAAGGACAAATGAGGCTAATCTGTCATCCAAACATTGTTGACTTTTGACTTTTGAAAGACTATATATGTTGGCTCTTAACCTTGATGTAAGGCTGTGAAATGAGTTGAATATAGGATCAGATAGTTATACAGTGTTGTGTTTTGTCCACATCGCACCTTGATCACCAAAATACACTGTAAATTGGCTGATCTAAAATCTACTTTATTTTCAGAACCTTTAATGAATTAAAACAAGCTGAAAAAAGGACTGATTTCAGACTAACAACATATTATGGAATTGATCTTATTATTCTTTAATCTACATCGCTACACATAATCTTAAATTAACATATATGAGAATATGAAATATTTTAATATTTCACACAGAGTAAAAATATAAAATATATGCAGACACACACACACACACACACACACACACACACACACACACACACACACACACACACACACACACACACACACACACACACACACACACACACACACACACACACACACACACACACACACACACAGAGGTTAAAAAGAAATCCCACACTCCCACAATGGTCAGCTGATGCAATTAGACTGTAACTTCACTGGAGGCTCACATGTCCCAGGAATGGAGGGACCAAAGGAAAAGTTCCCAGCTCCATTCTTTTTTTTAAGGAATATATGAGACAAAGTTTGATATAGTGAAATAGTGAAATTTCATGTTGAAATATCAAAGAGAGGATTACCTAAATTTGCCATGTATTGTTGTACTTTAATATATTTGGATGAGAAATATTTTTTATGGAATTTATTATATCGGGTAAAATATACCCATGGTTAGTGTTAGTGTGACTATTTTAATGGTTAGTGTTCTAGTGTTAATAGCAAGGACGACCATGCCAAGGAGCACAGGAGGAGCCATTTCCATTTCTCCGCTAGATGGCACTAATTAGCTTCATGTGGACGAGGAGGGCCCATTATTCGTACAGGTTCATTCCCCATCCCCACCAAGTCATTACATTTTAATAGGTCATATTTATAGTGCGACTGAATTTCATAAAAGTCATATGCCACAAAAAAAAATGACTTAAAGGGTAATTTCCTTGAACGCAATGAACTAGAACTGCCAAAAACGTGACCATTCCATAGAGTTAAAAATAAGGACCATTCACCATGTAATACGTCGTCTCTGTGCGACAGGCGCGGTAATAAGTGTTGCCATGTCGGCTTATTATAAGCGGCTTTGGGCTTCTTTTTTTGTAAAGTTGCTTGTAAAAATTGGTAGTTGCGGTTGCGTTTTTTGGGGCTTGTTTCTAAAGTGTACTTGCTTATTTAGGCTTGCTTCCAAATTTTGCAATTCATATTTAAACCAGTGGTTCTCAAATGTATATATTTTTTAAACTGTTGTGCCACAGCCAGGGGAGCAAATTGTGTTAGAATTTTTCAAAAACATATTCCAAATATTCCACAGTTAATTGCAAGAGTTTTTGAAAATAGTAGATCTAAAAGCTCACAACGCGAACGTATTGCGACGCGTTGTGAGCTTGTAGATCGGCTATTTTCCAAAAAGCCAGTAAACTGCTCTTGTTCGCTCTTGTCTTAAACAAGCTCAGTGCTTAATTCTTCCAGTTTAGTAGACCTTGTATTGTGAATTTGTACTTCCATGTACTGCTATTCTCATGTCTTTACTAAATAAAGTACATCAATCAAAGAACAATCAATGTCTAGTTGCTTCATTTGGGCTTGTTTACCTAGATCGCCTGTTTCTCTAGCGAAACCTGGCAACACTAGTTTAGCTTGAAGCGAGCTTTTAAATACAGCATCAGTGAAAGGTATGAGTTGTTTGTATTTGTTTACATGTACGTATGCACGTGTATATATGAGACGTTCAGTCTGCATCCAATGTACCATGCATATAATAATACTATGTGAGGCATTATCGTCGGTGTTCCTGCACGCATTAACCTATCACTGTGACTTTAGCTAGACCGCTAGCTTAGCTATAGCTAGTAGCTACCCTGCTATGGCTATTCCCAGCATCTAAAATGAGTTAGCTAGCTAGAATATTACATTACATGAATGCGGTCCGCGACGAGGACAACATAAATAGAAATATATACATTATATATATACACAGTGTCTTTACATATATTATAACGGCCAAGCGGCCTTTTTTTAATCGAAAGTAGTATAGTACGAATCCGTTCCATAACACGAAAAGGTAACGGAAAGACGTTGTGTTTTTTGACGTTCACATTAAACATGGGATTGTAAGATGGATGTGTGTTTTGGTTTTGGCACCTTTTGCCATTACGTGTGTGTGTGTGTGTGTGTGTGTGTGTGTGTGTGTCTTTGTCTTTGTTATGGACCTGTTGAACACTTGGGACCTGCCTGCCTACTTGTGCCGATAACCACTTTCAGTCTTTCACCCTGTACTTGTTATTTTGGCCATGTCATTCATTGTTATAGGCAAAGATTTTTTTTTTAAATGACAAAAATAGTTTTGTTGTAATATGTAAGAAAGAAAAATAAAGCAATACTGACGACATTTTGCAGAATTATTAATTGAATACACAGGACCCTAATAGAAACAAGCCATAGTTATTTCTAGGGTTTAATGCTTTTAGCATCCTTTTGTATGGTAGTGTACCTTTGTGCTTTTTTTGCAAACTGTTTTGCAAAAGTATTCAATCAATCATAATCAATCAAGATCTATTTGCATTGGCTATTTTAGAGAAAGGGGGGCGGGGGGGGGGGGGGGTAATAAAATAAAATGGTTAATTTTGTATTGTGTGATCATGATTTGTTTCCAGGTTGGAGTTTCCAGTCCAGAGATTTTAGAGAGTCATGGATCGAGGGGGAGCACCACCGATTCATATCTGGGATGAGCGGCAAGCATATGAGGAGCTCTTGTACTGGGACAGCCTGATACAAGACGGGCTACGTCTCCTTCCACATGACTTTGATAGGTACACCATAACAAGGGTTTACTAATGCAACCAATCAACATTCACACTACCAGATACATGGATATTATAGTATATAGTCAGAATGTATTATTTTGCCAATAACTGTATACTTGCACATAGAATATGACTTATTGAAGTTGGTGCATTGTAGTGAAACAGCAACAAATTAAGACCATTAAGACCTGAGGCCGATTCTGCAAATGCCCTCAAAATCAGTAGTTCTCCAACTGTTTTGTGCCAAAGACCCCAACATGATACGTATTTGGCCGCCAACCCCCCCATCTGAAAATGTTTTGTGATTTGATTTGTTTTAATAAAAATCACACTTCCAAGATTCTTTTTAAATGTAAAAAAATTGCAGATGTACAAGCTGTGAGCTTGTATATCTGCTATTATTGAGAACCACTGTTCTAAACCCGAAAGTGTGTGTGTGTGTGTGTGTGTGTGTGTGTGTGTGTGTGTGTGTGTGTGTATGTATATATATATATATATATATATATATATATATATGTATTTATTATTATTATTATTATTATTATTATTATTATTATTATTATTAAAAGTAGGCTATCCATTTTATATGTGTTGGTATACATCAACCTCAAATTCCCAACTAGTTCCCATGAGATTATTACATTTAAAAACTCCTCGGGACAAACAATTCCATGTCACTAGTGTAGGAAAACATTGTATTTTGGCTGTAATTGGAGCTACCGTCATTAACTATTCTCAATTCATAATCTTCTTTAGATATGAGGATCTACGTTACTGGTATGACTGTCTATGTTATGAGGAGGAGCTGAGGAACTACCATCACTTCGTTGCTGCCATTGAAGAGGAGGAGACTGAACAGGTTAACACTTTAGTTCTCCCTTTAATGAATTGCTGTTTTTTCGGTTCTTTCATTCTTTGCTTTGTTTCCTCATTTTCACCTCCTGAGACAGTTGAAGCCATTTGTATGTTCTGCTTTCCAGTTAGATACTTCTCTTTTCTTTTTATACTTTTAGTTTGAGACATATTATTTTAATCCCACTGGGACATATACAGTAAATGTAGCATTGATACTGAAATGATACAACTTTGACAAATTCCACCTCTCGTTTCAAATAGCAATTGTAGATCTACTTGGCGCAAATTTTATTGTTTGACTTAAATAACCATCTCTTGAATTTTCTTGTTTTTATTTTTTTTCATTTAACGTCACCATTACTTACACACCTTCTGTGTCCCTTTAAAGGTCCCCCGTGCGCCCTTGCGACCATACGACCGCCACTTGGCGGTCAAACATTCAATGGTGTACCCTGGCGCAGATGAGCTGGAGGCAGTGCAAACAGTCATCTCCCATGTGGAATGTGCCCTCAAGACCATCTCTGACATGCTTGACGATACAGAAGAAGCCTCTGAGAAAGAAACCTCCGAGGCAGAAGAAAAGTAAGATGTTCGAGCACTCAATTTGGACAGACAGAGATAACGACATCTGGCCTCACAGCCTGTTAGCAAACCACTTCACAAATGTGAAGAAGAGAAGTAATTTATTCTGCAGATTGTATTATTGAAAATGTTAGACAGAAAAGTGAAAAAAAGTTGACTTGGGTGAGGTGCTGGAGCCAAAAAGAAACCAAATTAACAAAAAGGCAGCCTCCACACACTCAAAGCTGTGTAAAAAAAACAACAACAAAAAACGGATTTCTTAAAGACCCACTCCACCCAAAATCATGTTTTTTTTTGTTTTAATATATATTTTTAAGCTTATCTATGAAAATCCTGGTGTTTTTTGGCACTCTGCTTTTCTCTAAAGCATCACATGGATTTGTACCCCCAAAATTGGCCTTAAGACCGCCCTCTCTGAAAGCAGGTGTGGGAAGTGACTCGGGTACATCATCAGGGACACGCCAATCACATCCTCTTCAAAGAGATGTATAACCACCTAGCACGCATTCATATGCATATTATGCATGCCTAAAGTCAGCCTCTGATTGGGCAACATACCAGCGTGGGACAGCCAGACCATCAGGAAGTAAATAGAACAACAGACAGACCCACGTGTGAAAGAGAGTAGGCTTGTGTGTGTGTGTGTGTGTTCGCACACACGTGAGCGCAACGAGCGAGATGCTTCCCTCGACAGATTTATAGCCTTCCAGATTTATGCTTCCTTGATCGGTGTCTTGAGGCAAATACCGCCGATCTACAAGCTCACAACGCGCACGGGACATGGCATATTCATGAAGGGTCGTTCCTGCAGGCGTGGCATAATTGCATAGTGAATAAATCCTGGAATTGTTAAAAGGATCCCTGGCTAATAAACCAAATATTCCTTAATACATTATAATGAGTTCTGACCAAGTTTGGATGTGTGAACTGCAACTTAAAAAAATGTCTTGCAAGGTTTTGGTTATAAGTGACCAAAAGCTTTGAGTATGCGGAGACTGCCCTTTATTTGTAATTTGTTTTAAATGTTAACTTAAAGGGGGCTAATCCCACAATCAACCGAACACCTACTGTACAGTATATCTGTACCTTTTAGGGGGGTGGTTCTTATAGAAGCTAAATCATTTTCATTCTGTCTGTAGTGCTGAGTCACCACTGCCAGCCCGAGTTCTTCGTGGGGTGATGAGAGTGGGCCTGGTGGCCAAGGGCTTGCTGCTGAAGGGGGACACAGACCTGGAGCTGGTGCTCCTATGTGCCAGCATGCCTACTGCTGCTATTCTCAAACGAGTGGCTGAAATGCTCAGTGCACAGATACAGGTATGTTGGTATTGTTATTTCACTCTGGCATCAATATCTGCACAGTCTTGTCTTGTAACTTATGTCTTTTTTATTTTCCTCAAACAATAGATCTATGCATAGGTATGGCTATGTATTTAGAGATGAAAAAACAACATCCACAGTGACAATACTAACTCATTCTTTGATGTATTCTTCAATAGGTAGTTACAGAGGACAAATATGAAATAATTGAGAAGCCAGAGGACGCAGCTGTTGTCGTTAAGAGCACCAAGGATGTAGCCCTGACCCTCACCATCCACCTGACTTCCCCTTTGGCCCGAACGGATGTTGAGAATCAGGGAGAAGGTGGAGAAGGTATGCATCTTGGCCCGGTCTCCAACCAACCACCAGTTATCTCCAGCCATGTCCTGCAGCCTGGCAGGCTGTGTTGCAGATCTGCTTAATCATGTGTGTTTTCCTCCTAAAGCAGGCCCTGTGCTGCACCACAGAAATGCGAATGTGCTCTGTGAGCACAAACTTCAATTCTGTGATCCAGTGAACAACCAATGAATGTTGATTCTTCACTCACTCCAGAGTTCTGGCGTCGTGTTTTTTAACAAGATGGCGGTAACCAGCGCACAATGCTTCTGTAGTCGTTAATGTTTTGTATAAATGTATTTGTTGATAATGGCAGAAGCATAGGAGACTTTCCTTGTTCCTGATATATTGTATTCAGGTGTAAAGTGAAGGCTTTGAAGAGTTCCAAGTTAAAGCGCGCAGTGCATGTGTTTTATGCAGAAGTTGTACGTATGGCTTTAACTGCAGCAAAACTGACTGACAAGGAGGAGATTCTGTTTGGTTCTCCCAAGTTAAAATCTAATCAAAAATGAACAACCACAGGGGCTAACTAAGTCAGTGTCTGTCTGTCTGTCAGTATGAGTGTTGGTGACATTGTATGCACTGGTTTGAGCATCAGAAGTTGGAGTAAGCTCTTTCTTGTATCAGGAAGAAGACGATCAAGCCAGTTAAGCTATTTAAAACTTTGAAGAGGCCAAGTCTAAGCCTTTGCTTGGATCGTAGCCAGATGTATGTCAGGGAAGCCATCAGTTTTGCTGCAGTGTGGAGCGGACTTCTATATTCTTCAAATGCTAATTTACAAATGATTGTTATTCCAAATCATTATTTCTTTCCCCACCACTAAGCCTTCTCGTGTGTTAAGTTTTTTAGGGACGCTGGACCTTTGACCAACTGGACACACTGTCTCAGAAGCGGGCTAAACAGCAAACCCAAGCCTAGCGGCTGAGGGAAGGGGAGGTTATTGTAACATACAAAGAGCATAGCATCATTGGGATAATAACACCACACTAAACCATATTTGAATAAATAAAAACTTAAATGTAACGCTCACCTTCTCACACAGCAAAATGTATCTTGAGTCTGTGATGAGTGATTTGCAGGCACATTGGGGGCCATAGATAATTCCTATTGGGACTCCCCACCTTCTCCCCTTTCCTTGCTGTTGTTGGTGCTTTGGTAAAGCTGCTACACCCTCAGCTGCAAGACAGAACCAACCCCCTTGGTCAAACTGTACCTTGTCTTCTTACCTCACCTCGTCAATAGAAACGCAAACAGACAACGATCCGCCGGATGTTCTGGACAGGCAGAAATGCCTAACTGCCTTGGCGTCTCTCCGCCACGCCAAGTGGTTCCAGGTTTGCAACCCCGTCCTTACTTGCATATAAGGTTGAGTCCTCTCAATAATCTCAGTTTTTTAGGGATGCACCGATATGGAATTTCTGGGCCGATAACCGATAATGATCTGCTTGTTGTGGCAAATACAAATGGTGATTACTGATAATTTCACTTTTTTGGCATTTTAAAACAAATTCACACTATAATCCAGAGTTTGTGTAATGAGGGTAAGAAAAGCCAAGTCCTTCTAAAGATAATCATCTTATTGTTTTTCATAGCTATGAAATGAGATCAAAGGCGTCAGACGCCCCTAAGGTGCCATGTTATCGGATATCGGATTGGTTGAAATTCCACTTTCGGAACGATAATTCAATTTTCCCATTTATCTTAGGATAATATATGGACCTCCGATAATTCGTGCACCCCAAAATTTCCTTGCATTTACGGACAAACTCTACCCTCTCAACTATTGCTGATCTATTCCGTCTTTACAATTTACAAATGACAATTGTTCTGCTCATCCATACCACTGTTTTGTATCAATTCGTTCAGACAAATCATTGGTGTGGACAGCAGCATGTAATTAATGGGATAGTGTAGTATCCCAGAGTCTCTGGCTGTCAGTGAATGCAATATTCCTGATAACTGCCATCCTCTCTGAAGATCTCTTAAAATATCCCACATTTCATCATTTGAGTTCACAACAAGCACTATAACAATATAGTATTTAAAATCCTTCTAACTCATGTGGATGACAGAGTTAACACCACAACTATAAGCAAGACAATGGTTATAGTGCTTGGTGTGAATGGCCCTTAACACTGGTCTCAACTTCTGTTAAACTACTTGTAAACTACCTAGTCACATACCACCACCACAGCATAATTACATTTTGGTTGCGGTTTAGGTTGTTTTGCGCCAGATGTTCTCAACAGTGAGAAATGCCTAACTGCCTTGCCATGATATACCTCCAAATATTGACAAGATATCTTTAGTATTAGTAAATTAAGAAGATGAATTCAATATGCACAACTATTCTCTTGATGGATTTATATTGCACGGTGAAATTGTTCTCAAAGTCATACCTTTTAAAATTCACACGTAAACAAAGGAGATTCTGCCCAATGCCTATATATAACATTACATAACCTGATTCAGTGTTTTTGGAAATATCCCTGTTTATTATTGTGCATACCTTTATCAGTCATTGTAGGAAACGGAAGGAAAAAGTGCTGAGTCAGGTTTTATCATTTGTACCTTGGCAGAATCGGCATTGTTCACATTAATTTGTGTGCTAAAACGTTGAGACCTGGGGAACATATTTTGGATCATGAATTGTTTATCTATGGAGCAACTATTGAAGATATCTCATCAATATTTGGAGTTAGATCATGGCATGGTAACTACACAACCCAAACATCTACCAAAGTCGAATTGTGCTTTAAGATTAGAGAAGATTAAGTAACATTAGACTCTGTTTTCAAAGCCATTTAGGAATATTGTACCCAAACCCACCATAGTGGGCTTTCTTTTCTTCTTAGTTTTTACTTCACACACAGATAGCAGGCAATATTCATTACATTTATCTAAGAAAACATATTAGTTAATTACATTTGTGTATTTCAGTGATTGCTAAATTGTACAGAGCTGAGTAAACATTGTAGTTGGGGTCCAGCTTTACGACCCCTAAAATGTACAGATGAGTATCAGTACATTTAGGGGACACTTCGGTTAATTCACCACTCCTAACTGAAGGGGCTCCTGCTTGTCTTCCAGGCCAAACTCACCGACTCGAAGGCTGCTGTCATTGTGATCCGAATCTTGAGGGACTTATGTAACCGTATTCCCACCTGGGCTCCACTCTCGGGATGGGTAAGCAAACTGTTGCTGCACAAGTATTGACACTGGCAGTGAATTTTAAGTTGTGTTCACTACGTAGGTGTATTGCTGTAAGTCTGTTAACATCTGATTTGTTTAGTTGCATGCCTATGCAGACACAAAACAGAATTAGTTTTGTAGTGAATAGATAGTTATAGGTCCTTTTTGACATTAAGTGTGAAGCATTAGTTGCCTTTTGAGTCTTTTGTCAGCCAGTGAGATGGGTTATTTTCCCGTTCTGAACCTCGGATATGTTAAATGTTATCTTTGCTCTGATTCCCCGTAATTGCATTTGTAGCCTCTTGATCTGCTGGTTGAGAAGGCCGTTGTGACATCTGAAAGACCAATGGAAGCAGGCGAAACCTTCCGCAGGGTTTTAGAATGTGTTGCTTCTGGAATCCTCTTCGAAGGTATGTGTTAGGTTAGTTTTTAATCATCAGTTGTCAATCATAAGATACTGAGATGAACAGTATTGGTCTAATTCATCATCCCCTGTGCATAGGCGGTGCTGGAATTAAAGACCCATGTGAGAGAGAAAAGACTGATGCCATCGGCCATCTGACTCCGCAGCAACGTGAAGACATAACACAGAGTGCTCAGGTAAGGCGTGGCTGCTAAGAGAGGCTAACTCAAGTTTATCATGTTGGAAGAAGAATTTTGCCTAACTTTAATGTTCATTTCAGCATGCCTTGAGGCTATCTGCATTTGGACAGATGTATAAAGTGCTGGGAATGGACTTTGCTCCTCCTAAAATGCGAAAATCGATTGCGCCCAATGCCAGAGCTGCCACAGGTAGTTATAATATACTAGAGGTTCGGGCCGCGTATCCTGATATAATGCTATAATAATCCAAACCTCTTGCCTTAAGCCAACTCCACTATTGACAGTGAAGTCTTTGTCTTGATATTTTTGGGATCTTGAAGCAATTGTAATAGGATCTGTTCTCAAAGCTTGTTTTCTTTTTATGCAGCCCAGATCGCACCCTCCGTGCCATTTAGTCAGCCACCTAAGAGACCGTACACTGATGTGGATACAGGAGGAGAAGACCGCCAACTCAACAGCAAGCAGAGAAAGTTTCTCAAGTTCCAGAAGCATCACCGCTTTCAAAGGAAATCAGGTTAGTAGCCGCTATCACATCCCTTTTGTCATAACATACTGGCTTTTCTTGTCAAATCATCAATTTCACGTTCCCAGTTGACCTGTCTCACACTTTTTTTTTTTACTTTGCTCCCCCCGCTCCCTTTCTCTGTCTCTTGTCTTCCTTTAGTGTCAGACGACTTGGGTATGAATGCCGTGATGCGTCTGAACCAGTACAAACCTGGTCTCGAATACAGACTGTTGTCTCAGGCGGGACCAGTCCATGAACCAGTCTTTGCCATGGCTGTGGATTTGAATGGGAAGACCTATGAGTCTACAGGGCCTTCTAAGCGAGCTGCCAAACTTAATGTAGCCACCAAGGCAAGTTTATTTCATGCAGTTTCTGCAGAGATGGCTGTGAGACTGTGAAAGCTAGTAACATTGTACCGCATGTAATTTTGTGTACCTCTGTGATGTAGTGCCAGCCACTGCAGCAGAGGTTTGCTGAAACGGCAATAACAGCCCCTCTCATGTTATATAGTGTTTTTTACAGGTTAAACTGATTTTCTAAATTTGTCTTTTTCTAGTGGAGGTCTTCGTATAAGCCAGGGATGGGCAACTGGCGGCCCGCGGGCCGCATGCGGCCCGCACCGTCACTCAATGCGGCCCCAGGCCAAAATCCCCCCCCCAAAAAAAAAAAAAATATATATATTTTTTTTTTTTTTTT
Organism: Gymnoscopelus microlampas; assembly: GCF_963454915.1. Taxonomy (NCBI): domain Eukaryota; kingdom Metazoa; phylum Chordata; class Actinopteri; order Myctophiformes; family Myctophidae; genus Gymnoscopelus; species Gymnoscopelus microlampas. The sequence continues at coordinate 32,582,146 of NC_139939.1, forward strand.
TGGGCCAAAAATGTTTTAAATTGTTTTTTGGCCAAGTCTACACTTGCAACCACACGTAACTTCTACTTTATTCTTCTTATTCCTCGTCTTTGTATTGGTATTGTTTGTGTTGGAGCGCCTCAGTGCGGCTGCAGAGTTCATGTGCAACCTCTTCCAGAGAGAGATAGAGACACTAGAAACTCTGCTGGAGACACAAAACAAACTGTGTAGACTTGGCCCTTTGAAATAAAATGTGTTTTGTCCCCAAAAAAAAAAAAAAAAAGTTTTCTTTTTTTTTTGCATTGGTCGACTGCCAGTCGACTATTGGCAATTAGTCGCCAATTAGATTCGACTAAACAAATCCTTAGTCGGGGAGAGGCCTACTAAATGCTAAATAAAAACAAAGTTATAACAAATAATAATAGTGTTATCCCTTATATATCACATATGTGACTATTATGGGCTTTTTGAGTAATGGGGTACTACTGGCGAGAGTGCCGATAAACGGGCGGGCTGGGACCAAAATCCAGCCCTGGCATTTTGGTCCGAACCGGCGCACCGCCCCCGGACCGTTTTGCCAACCGGGGGGGGGGTCCCTGCCGATAAACAATGCGGCCTCCCTGCCGATAAACAATGCGGCCTCCCTGCCGATAAACAATGCGGCCCCCCAGAGTGATTGAGGAAATTTTGTGGCCCTCACCATCTACAAAGTTGCCCACCCCTGGTATAAGCCCAATAGGGTTTCATACCTCTCCTGCACATTTTGCCACAATAGCCGCTCACAACAACTTCTATTTTTGAAAAAGTTGTAATATATTCTCTTAATAATGATGTGGCCAAAATAGGGGCTCCAGCCAGGTTGAATGTGTGTAGTAACCAGTCATCCCGGTACTCCATACATCTGGCCAGCTCGTTGGTGCTTTGCGCTCCTGCATCTTTCTTGAGTACATCCATGTATGTTAGTGAGGGATGTCCTTGTGACTGGTGTCCGTGTGTTGGTTTCCACAGCACCAATTTGCTGGCTGACAGCTCTTTATGTCTTTGGCAGTGTCCTGCTAGGCTCATTCTCCAGGCTGCTATTTTCTCGCTCACCCTTGGTATTCCCTCATACAGATTCTCTTTGGTAACATGTGCACTCTTGCTGATGTTAAGTACTGCACGCAACATTCTGGTGTAGCACCCGTCTAGAGACTTCTGCAGGGTTGGTTTGAGGGTCCAGCATTCACTGCCATAGAGGAGAACAGACTCTACCGTTGCATAGAAGAAGCTCAGATTGATTTGTCGGTGGAGGTTGGAGTTCCATACTCTGTTCATGCCGTTCAGGGCCCTCCATGCAAGTGCCTTCCTCACTTTAAGATCTTGCTCGGTTGAGTTGAGCCATGAGCCCAGGTACTTGAAGTCCTTGACTTTCTTCAGAGCAGTGCCTCCTGTTGTTGTTAGAGGTGGATGTTCCGTGAGATGTTATAGGTGATAACCTCAGTTTTCTTGGCATTTAGAAGAAGGCCAACCTTAGTTGGCACACTCTGACTCCACTCTGTTCAGTAGCTCCTATGCTTGTTCCACATGGTCGGAGAGCAGGCCGATGTCGTTGAGCATAGTCCAGGTCTATCAGGACTACTGTGGGGTGTCGTCTCAACCTCTTTGATGTTAGTGAAGCCAAGATCCTGCTCTCGTCCACTGATGCCCATCCTGAGCGCATAATCCATGACTATGATGAAGAGGAAGGGGCCTAGGGTGTCCCCTTGCATTACCCCAACCAGGATGTCAAACTCCTCACTGTTGCCATCTGGGGTCACCACATTGGCGCTTGTAACTACGTACATGGTCTCTATTGCCCGGAGTAGGTTGGGAGGGACACCGTAGGCCTCAAGGATTTTCACCATTGTGTCTGTGGGTTCTATAAATATATTTAACCAAGACGAGTATTAACAGGAGCTTGTGACTAAATAAAAACGACATTGTTTCCACCTGACAGCAACAATATTTTATTTTTACTAAATGTGTGATCTATCATTAATTAAAAGGATGAGTCTGTCAGGGCAGGTTGAAGGTAGGATGTGTGACTGCAAACCATTTCAACCTTTCAACCCTTTAATAACTCACCCATGAATTTCTCTTCCCGTCTTTGACAGGTCTTGCAGGAACTAGGCTTACCTACTGGGTCAGATTCCAAATCGGAGTCCGGTGATGGGGCCGAGGAAGGCGGGGCAACAGATGCACCTGGGGCAGGCTCTACTACATCAGATGATGTAATTACCAACTTCAGTCTTTTAATCCACATTTTAACCACTTCAACCCTTTACCTTGTTAACTAGAGTCCCCCAGGGGTCTGTACTAGTTTCCTCTATTTCCCTCAACACTAAATCTCTTCACTGAAAATATCTGATCTACAAGCTCACAGTACGTCACAATGCGTTGTGAGCTTGTAGATCAGCTATATTTGGCAAATGTTCGTCCCATAATTGCCAATAAGAAGGTTCATTTGGTTAATCCACATTTGTTCCCCATGCACATAATTTGCCTACTTCCTACAGAGTACCCAAGGTCCTATCTTGACTAAGCATGGGAAGAACCCTGTGATGGAACTCAATGAGAAACGCCGCAGCCTTAAGTATGAGCTTTCTGCAGAGACAGGTGGCTCCCACGAAAAGTGCTTCATCATGGAGGTGGGTCACTATCTGGCACTTGACTCCAATCCTTTAGTTTCAGGCTATACCACACTTTGTTGCAAAACCCCCATGTAATTTTTGTCAGGCGCATACCATATTCTTTTTTTCTTCTCTTTATTTATACATTTTGACATGTACACTGATATACAGTGTAGATTGAATGTTAAGGACTCTTTTTTTTAACCAGCCCCACTTACAAAAACTGAAAAAATAGTTTTTCCCCTCAATTTTCTCAGGTTGAGGTAGATGGCGTCAAGTTCAAGGGCAGAGGCTCTAATAAGAAAGAGGCAAAGGCATTTGCTGCATTAGCTGCCCTGGAGAAGCTCTTTCCACACAGCCAGAGTGGACCTTCCAGCTTCAGAGACCCATTTAGGAAGAAGGTCACCTACACTGACATGGTAATTGATCCAGGTTTTACCTGGCATCCATGCACAAGCAAACATGAACCCACATTCATTCAGTAATGCAAGCTGCTGCAGATATTTCCCAACATATCATATTTGTCCATATACTGCAAACCCACAAACACATCCTCTGCCTGTAAACGGTCTATTGTAAACTTCCTCTGCTCAACAGCACATCCCAGGATTTGGTACTATCCGTGGCATTCCTTCAGACCCTGGGTCCAACACTTGGGGTCGTGGCCGGGGTCGGGGCAGAGGTCGAGGCAAGCCATTCGTCGGAGCAAGTAATTATAACAAGAGTAAGAAACTTGACTTGAACCTCTTTCACCCTGGCGTTCCTATTTTGGCATGTCATTATGAGTGGAATTATTCTTTAAATTGAAAAATTGCTGATCTACCAGCTCATTTTTTTAACAAATTAAGTTAGTTGGCTCTCACTGGCCGAGTTTGATATTAAATGGGTTAGAAATTGAACTTCTAAACATAGGGTTACAGTAACTGCTCGATGAACATGAGATTTATAATTTGTTTGTTTTTTTATGCTTTGTTTTTAAACAGCCGACTACAATTATGGGAGCATGGCTGGCACTGGATATCGTAAGTGTCCTTCCCCCATAATTATTATGATAGTTACTACGCGTGTGTACAAACTCACTCAAGTTGAGCAGAGTGATGACTCTGAGTTAGTGGGAATTACATTTCTCCATGTATTTAAATCTATGGGTATCATTATTGTAACCTTTCTAAACCAGAAAATGCATATTAGAAAATCACCATGCTATTTCCACTCAGGAATCATATTTCTTGGGAACATCTAGTAATGTCAAGTTAACACTTCAACCTTAGCGTCCGTATTCTAACATTCTATGAAAATAGCACATCTACTGCTATTTTCAACAAAGATATTTAGTGTAGAACTAGTATTGAGCCCAGGGGGAATCTGCTCAACTATAAGGTTATAGTGGTTAAAAACAACCAATGTTGGACAAAGTGCTGTATAACTGATTCCAACCGCCATGCATTCCAGGATTCATAAACTCCTTTTATTGCACACAAAGTAAAATCATTTCAGTTAAACACTTGGATGACCTTTTGGTTACATAAAGAGCAGAATGCACTTTGATTTAAACAGTTTTATTTTCAAGATGTCCATTTTAATTAATTTTAGATTGTTTCAACAGAATATTCCACAGAATCGCAAGAATTTTGTCGAATATTACATGACTTTTGAGAAAATTCTACCTAAAGAAACATAAAGCACACACACCAGTGACAAAACATTATTTTCTCCCCAACCACTTTCAGATAAACTCTACGGTAATAATTCAACTGCGGCCGCCACTGCCGCCACCGCCACAACCCAGGCAGATAACTCCTCAGAGGCAGCTGGCACCTCTGGCTATGGCACCTTCTACCCCGAATCCTCTTACTCTGCTCAACCCAATCCAGCTACAGCCACAGATACCTCCACGTCCAGTACTCCAGTGTCGACTAACTATCAGCAGGTGTCCACCAACTATCAGTCAATGCCCCCTCCGATTGACCAGCAAAGCCCATACAGCTATGGCTATGGTGAGGAGAAGAAGAAGCTTCTGACCGCGAACCAGCCTGCGGTTCAAAGTGGTACCCAGGACCAAGCAGACTACTCCATGTACAGCACGGCATACCCCAGCTCAGTAACTGGGGGCCAAATGTATAACTATGGTGAGTAACTTGGAATCCTAAACCCCAGCATATAAACCCAAATAATATTCCTTAATTATTATTATAACCTATTCATAGAGGTAAATGACATAATAGATTTCCTGCACAGCTAGGAGCATTTGGATTTTTGTTAAATCATCTTTTGCCTTGGTGGGTAAAGCTATCTGCATTCAGTTTCTTTCTGGCATTTAATGCTGTGGAAAAATGTGATACCACCCTTAACTTAAGTTAATTGATCTGTCCACAGGTTGGGATAACCAGACAGGGTGGGGGAATCAGCAGCAGCAGCAGCAGCCACAGCAGCAGCAGCCACAGCAGCAGCCGCCACAGCAGCAGCAACAGCAGCAGCAGGGCTATGGCAGCATGTACCAGGGCTATGGTGGACAGGATCAGAGTCAGAGTCAGACTGCCTACCCTGGTTACGGAAACTAGGCAGCTTCACAGCACTCTTGAAGGCTAGATCTATCCTTGATGAGGATGATGATGCCTTGGCTGCAGTGTTCCAAACGAGAAGAAATGGTATATTTTCAATTCTGTTAGAGGACTCGCGTTCCCTTTTTGTTACCACTCTCTCATCATGACACTGTGTGGTTATTTTCGTTTTTATGTTAATTTACTTGCCAGTTAACTTTATTTTTTTTAAGTAAAAAAAACAACAAATTGTGAATGTTACAGAAGCTGTGATATCAGTCCCTTTCCCACTGGGATTGCCATAACATTGCTGGATAAAAACAACAGCTGGCATAGGCAGTGGAGAGTCATTCCCACCTTGCCCTCCTTTATGGAGAAGTGCTGTATGGTAACTGTTCCCGCATTAGATGAATGTAACAGGTACAGTACGTAATGCTTGTGTGAGAGGTGTCTAAAGCATGCGAGACTAGGCATTTTGGGATGACAAATATGAAGAAAAACAATAGTATTCATCTGCAGGTTTGCACACCAACTGATTTAACTCTATGCTCCAGTCGCCTCTATCTCTTGCATGCCCACTCTCTACGAACACAACACATTGAGGTATTCCTTAAAGATGTTATGTTACTTGCATAACACCAGGAAATACCAACTCGCATTGTAGTAAAGTATATCTTAATTACGGCAATTGTTTTCCTATGAAGCAGTTCGTTCATAGAACAATGATTTTGCTCCCGTCGCAGTCACACACACACACACACACACACACACACACACACACACACACACACACAGACCGTGTCTCCCATGCTCTCTCTCCTCCACCCACTCCAAATGTGCACACGACCTGACCAGCGGCTGTTCTCAAAGGACGCCAAAATGTAACATTTCCGGTTGATTACTGGCTTTACATGCCAGTGGGAATGAGGCTTTGGTTCCTAGGCTCACTCTTTTCTTAACTGGCCCCTATCCTCATCCTTTCCAGCTTGATGTGAACGTAAAGATCATATCTGGTGGTGTGTTATTGTGTTCTCTAACATCTCTTGTCATGATCGTTGTACTTTATTATATATATTTTTGTTTTCTAATCGACTGTACTAGTCCAAGTATCGTATATGTGGTGAACATTTTTATGTTGCGGTTATGAGTTCCCTTTGCTGTAGTTCTAAAATGCTCTAATCTCGTCTTTATAGTAATAAAATACTTTAATTTTGTTTCCTTGTCTATTTGTGACACAATATTTAGAAGTGCAAAGTTGTACATATGTAGTGAGATAGTAGTTAGGTGTTCAGTTGCATTTAATAATGCATCAAAATAATATATCTCTTTATTAACAAAGATTTATATGAGCGGGGAGAAAACACTGAGGACAAAATAATTAAATAAATGGTGTCAAAAGCAGTGGTGTAAACTAACTAAGTACATTTACTCAAGTACAATGTTTAGGTATTTTTTACTTTCTATACTTTTACTTCTACTCCACTACATCTCAGAGGCAAACGTTGTACTTTTACTCCACTACAATTATTTGTAACCTTTAGTTACTAGTTACTTTGTAGATTTTGATTGCTATTACAAAACATACATTAACGCTATTTAGACTTGGATCTACAAGCTCATAATGTGTTGCGATGCGACGCATTGTGAGCTTGTAGATTGCTATTTTCAAAAGATTTTTATACTTTTGAAAATTTTAAATGGGACATTCTGTATAATAGAGTATAATAATAGAATACTTTCTACTTTTGGTACTTAAAGTACATTTTGATACCAATACTTTTGTACTTTTACTCAATTACATTTTGAATTGCGGACTTCCTACTTGTAACAGTGTTTCTATATTGTAGTATTGATACTTTTACTTAAGTAAAACATTTGAGTACTTTCTCCACCACTGGTCAAAAGGTTACGTCTGTGGGTTTCCAGTGCCTTTGACCTTACTGGTACCTTGAGCTTGCCTTAAAAATACCATGCAGATTCCTCACATCAATGTTATGGGAGCACTTCACATCACTGCACAGGACTGTACCCAGTTGTCCATGTGAGGTGCTCAGAAATCTCGCTAGCCAGCCTAGAATGCATGCATCAGTATGCATTATTGAATGTTCACAATGTGCTATGGTTTATGCAATATTATATACAGCTATTAAACCATGTTAGCAATTTAACTGGCCAAAGAATACATCAGATAGGCCTAATGGTTGACTAATCTTTATTTAAAAGGAGATTCAAGATTTGAGATTGAACTGATTAGCTCCGCAAATATTGACTCATTGAAATAAAATAGTATTAGCATACATACATAACCACCAAAATAAAGAAAAGGACTAGGCGCCATGGAAATAAAGAAGGGAAATAAACACTGATTAACACTAAGGTGGAAAATGTTGAGTGTGGACACTAACTATTATAACCACTGTAGGTCACATGTAGATGACCCTATTGTGCCCAGAGTGAATCAGGGTGTGAGCAATGATCATGCACCACTGGCGTGGCCTGGGACTGGCCCGCCCGGGACTGGTTTCTTCTCCTGGGACAGCTGATAAAAGCAAGACAGTTGGAGAGGCGGTGGAGACCTCCTGGCATCCAGAGGACACCTCACCACTTGCACTCAGCATTATCAACAGTGAGTGTGTTATGTTACCTCAAACAAAGACAATATCTCTCAAACTATTCATGCTTCTGATTTAGTTGTCCGCTGTCTCACCTAACTCTTAACTCTCAATTTTCACCTGTTATGCTGGTTCTACTTTTGGCTTTCATGAGCTGTATAGTCGTTCACTGAATGCATGTCTGATTTGAAGTGTGCATTAGACCAGCACTCTTCAAATGCAACTGTGACTGATGATTGAGAGGTGAGATGTAGGGACTGATGTCTGTGCCCAGGTTTGCAGCTGCTTTGATTAGGCTTGATTAGCTCCATCTTGGATCTGTCAGTATTTAAAGCAAGGGCTTGTGCTTCTGCCAGGTAGAAGGGGAAAACCTACAGGTTATGGTGTGTTAAGGTTTTGATGGTTTCATGTTGTCTTATTTATTGTAAGCTTTTGTGCAGCACTGCCTTATAGTGTATTCCTTTGACTGAATTAATGTGTGTTTTTGTTGTTACAGATGGCACTCACCCTGTTAACCACACTATCTGCCATCATTTCTGTGGTTTACTGTTATCCAACTGCCTTTCAGGACCTGGAAGAAAATTCTAGTAAGTAATGCTTTCCTTCAAACTGAATTAAAATGTGCACACAATCGCACTGAAATTCAGAGGATCCAAATGTTTGCTCTTTGTTCCCCTACAGGAAACAGAAGCTCCATCAAGTTCTTGGCAGTAGGAGACTGGGGTGGAGTGCCCCATCCCCCTTACATCACCCCTGTAGAGAAGGCCACGGCCCTGGAAATGGGTAGAGTTGCAGAGCAGATGGGTGCAGATTTTGTTCTCGCCCTTGGTGACAACTTCTACTACACCGGAGTGGACAGTGTGGATTCTCCTAGGTTCAAGGTTAGAAGTACCCCCCCCAAGAGAAAAAATATAATCTTCCAAGAAAAAAGGCATGTGTTAATTGTGAGTCAATTTGTTTGCCTTTCAACATAGGACACTTTTGAGTCTGTATATACAGCAAAGTCTCTTCAAATCCCCTGGTACGTGCTTGCTGGTAATCATGACCATGCAGGCAATGTCAGAGCACAGATGGAGTACAGCCACAAGTCTGACAGATGGTGAGGATTGTTACTTGCAGTAACATTTACCCTGACATTTAATTTATTCTATAAACTTTCCTAAAGCAGGGCTTGAATGTACACAAAGTTCAAAGTGTATCCACATTCTTGAACCTTGCCACTGGTTACTTTCCCAGTGTCCAGCATGTCTTGGCTCTGTCCCTTGCTCTATACTTTTGCAATAAGAAACATTTACATAATTGAATGTGATTAAAAACCTCAGGTTTGTTTTCCTTCTCACAGGCGCTTCCCTTATTACTATTATGAGCTGAACTTCCGCATCCCAAAAGTAAACAGGACCCTGAGCATAATCATGCTGGATACAGTTATGCTCTGTGGTAACTCGGATGACTATGAAGATGAGAAGCCCAGAGGTCCCCTCGTTGCCGTGGATGCCAACCGGCAGCTGATCTGGTTGCAGGAGAGGATGGCCCAGTCAAAGGCTGACTTCCTGCTGTTGGCAGGCCACTACCCAGTCTGGTCTGTGTCAGAGCATGGCCCCACAGACTGCCTGCTGCAGAAGCTACGTCCCTTGCTGGTTAAGTACAAGGCTACCGCCTACCTCTGTGGTCACGACCACAATCTGCAGGTGGGTTATCTAATTATTGTGTGAATTTAGTGCTGTCACACATCGTAAATGACTGGACTACAAGCTAAAAAATTGCTTAAATTAGGTATTTGCGGTGAGCAACACTAAAGCATGACTTGGGCTTTTACTCTGTAAGTCTATAGACTATGCCTCCATGCTGACTCGAGTTGTCTTTGTTTAGTACATCAAAGAAGCTGGTGTGGGATACATCGTGAGCGGTGCTGGAAACTTCTTGGATCCTGATGTCCGTCACTGGCACCATGTTCCCAAAGATACTGTGAAGTTCTTCACTGGCCAGGCCTCCACACTTGGTGGCTTTGTCCATGCGGAAGTCACAAAAAAGGAGATGGTCCTGACCTTCATCCAGGCCAAGGGTACCTCTCTTTACCGTACTGTGCTGCCCCATCGGAGGATGGAAGAGATTGGCCAGTATTAGAAAGTACAATACACTTGCCGTGTACAATATTTCTTTTAAAGGATGGGTCTTTGTTTTAGATTAGGAATAATAAAATAAATAATACATTGATTGTAAAAAAATAACTTTGTCTTTTTTCCCAGGACTAGCCATCTTCAATAAATTGGCCTTTTAGGTTTTATGTACTTTAGCGTGTAGTCCATAGTGTGTGCGTGTAGACTCCTGGAAATGGGGATTTCTACCTCCAATAGACCATATTCACACGGTGGCCATATTGGAATTTAACATTGAAAGTGCCGCTACCCGGGGTGGCTACTTTCATTGACTTCATAGAAACATGGCCGCCGTATGAATATGGTCTATGGGAGTGCATGATGTCAACTGTAATGTGGATCGACTACATATGCACACATCGGGGGCAAAACGTTAACAACTATTTTGGCCAAATCAGTTGGCCTGTTAACTAGCTCACATCCACATAGCTATGTCAAGTGTTAACAAATATGTTTTCTCACCACCTGGCTTGTCATAATGACAGCAGATTGGCAGTGAATGTTAACATGATGAATCTAGCTAGTCATTGACAATTTCCTTTGGAGGCAGATTGCCTCTATGCAGTGTTTCATTACTGAAGTATGTACTGTATATGAGAAATCCTTAATTTATTTTAATCCATTAGCAAAGTAAAACTATAATGGCAGACTAGTTTATAGCCAGTCTTTGGCTTATTGATAATGTACAAATTGAACACCTGCTTTTCCTTGTGCTGTGGTCTCTCAGCTCTGCTACTGTGTCATCTTTAACTCGGCCAATTAGATGGGTTACTGTCTGGGCATCCTGTAGGCTCTAAGAGCTGAACCGACCCAGGAACAGCTGGTGAGACTCACTGAGTCACTAATCAGGTGTCAAGGACAGGTAGGATTTTCTAACCTGGCTGACGTAAGCACATGGACCAAGATGAACTCTCACAGGGTCACACATCCAATCACAAACGCACTGTTTTGAGGTATATTAATGCCTTTACTGATATACATCCCTAAGATTTTTTTCCTATTTCTTTTAATAGGAAATTGCCCATACTTGTCTGAAAGGCTCTAATAACAGGCAATTGTACACGAGACAAGTGTAGTTGTCAGTTAATAACAGAAGCAGTAGCATTTCTATCAAGATAACATCTGCTTGTGGCTATTTTCTATGCTTGTCCCACCTGCAACTAAATCATCCTAAATTGCTGTGCAATCCCACACTTATGTTTGACTTAATCCTACACTGCCCCTGGTTTATGCTGGACTTACTTTCATAAGCATTTTGATCACACTGCACATTCTACTCTGATGCATAATATTCATATTTAGCTAATATATTGTTGGAGATCTCATGTACTCTGATCTTAGTTGTTCAATGTGAACTCAATTAGTCTTTGTTTTCATCAAGCTTTTCATGCAAAACACTCTGGCCTCAAAGCATACCACAATATTTTTCATAATTCACTGAAGTGAAAAGCCACTCAATAACTTGTACCAGCAAGTCTTCTTTTCTGGTAGGGTCAATCTCTTCCTAGTTAACAATGCCTGCAGGACAAATGCTTTATTTTCTTTGAAGACTACTGTAAGTTCATTTATCTAAACTTGCTTTTAACTCAGAAGTTTGGTTGGTTTGTTTGATTATAATGACCTTTTTGTAATTGTATTTATTTATTATTTTCAAATCACATACACAGTGGCATTTTAGATTTCAGCTATCTCTTGGTCTCCAAACTTCCCATGTTTTTACTATAACAAATGCTGAACTCTTGAATGAAATTTCAATCCTATCGCATCATATCTACAGTCATTTTATTTGCATAGTTATAATAATGTTGCTGTTGTGTCCTCAAGTGATCAGTGATTTTGAGACATTTCAAGATGGAACAGATTGAGAGTTCTTCTCTTCAGACTTGTCTGGTCATGAGGTAATTATAGGCCTGTTTTCTCTTCAAATTAAAAACTCTACAATGTGAAACAATGCTGTGAAATGATTACTGTTAAATGATTAGTATTTCTGGCCATGTAACTTAAATCTACATCAATGGCAAAATATCCACTCTGTCCTGCTGTCTGATCATCTGATTTCCTGCATGGCTCAAAGTAATAAAAGGATGCATGCTGTATAAGAAGTTAAGCTGCAAGCTTAATCTTCTCTCCCTAATCCCTCCACCCATCCCTCACAAAATACAAGGACTTGTTTCAACACAGTGGTAATCGGCATGGTTAAGAATTTAGCTGAAAGAAAATTCCCCCAAATTATTATAAATAAATAAAATATGGATTTAACATCAGAACATCAGTGTTGATGCTTTCCTTTGAAATGGGGTAAACCATACATTTTTGTTTGATGGGCAGAGTAAGAGAGATATGGAAGCATGAGAGAGAAAGACAGCTGGAGAGCAATAAATGAGAGAACTAAAACAAGAAACCTGGAATCTGTGAGCTGTGTAATACCTTATTTAATTGAAAAATGACTAACCAGAAACAATAACCTTTTGGAATTGGAAACAGTATATGCCATTTAGAGTAGCATCCAAAACGTACATTGTCACATTACAATGTTTCTATCCAAAGATAACACAAAAGCCAAAGGTCAAATGTTTTAGCATGTGCTACTTTTTTGTGTAAACATGGAGCATCATCCCCCTTCAAGGTTCAAGGTGTTCATCCCTTTCACCCTTTGTCTGAAATATTTGTTTATTGAATATGTAAAAGCTCATGTCACCATAAACAGGTATTCATAGACGAAAATAACGCACCATCTGAGACCTTATTTCCTTCCTGACCTTAAACAGCTATCACACGTGCTCAAGTCAGTCTTAGTAATTGAATTAACCCCACCCTATCAGTTAATTAGCTGAGTCAATCCTCCTTAGGCCTGGAAGTAACTTTAGTATCACAATAAGCTACGGGACAGGACGGGTCAGGAAACAGTATGAAATACTCTCACAAAATTGTGTAAATACATCCTCAATCACTCCATTTGGCCGTTCCATCAAGTGCATACTTGTGAGTTGTGTAGTGTGTACAGTTGAATGTAAGATTTCTAATCATCTAATTTGACCACATTCCTTTTGATTTTGGTAAAGCAGTACATGTTATATTATGTGCAATATTTTATGCTATAACTCCAGACAGATGTATACAGTATAACACCATGTTAAAGTGACGTTAACAATTGATTGATAATGCTAAATTGGCACAAATCCAACAAAGAATTTACAGATGAAGGTCATAACATTGCCTGTCCCACTTAATGTTTCCAAGTCCCTGCGCGGTCAATCTAATATAGCTTGTCTCCGTAACTCACTCTTCCACAACCAGCCAAGCTACTTAGTCTCTGGCCCTATTTTCTGAACAGTACACATCGTCCTGACCACAATTTGCCCTTATTTAAACATTTAGGTTAAGTAGAATAGAATAATACAAAGTGGTCTCAAGTGCTGCACCCAGTGACTGCACAAAAATGTTATCAAGATATTTCCCACAGCAAACCTTTTAGATCAATCAGTGTTTTTAAACTCATCTGATAGTTTGGAAAGTGGATGGGGGAATGTACTGGCTCACATTTAAACAAATGGCTTCTTATGTCAGGAACCAACACAAAGCTTGTGGATCACATAAGTATTCAAATCAAAAGGAGAAAACAAATAGCAAAGACATGAAGTGTATGACATTAATGTGCTGATGCCTAGGCACATCACATTAATAGTGTGACTCTGGACACCCAGTCTGAATGTCATGCCTTTGGTGTATATACATATGTATGTATACTGTACAGTAGGTTATTAACTAAGGTGTTACGTTCATAGCAGCATATACAGACACAGCCTCAGGCTTCGGAGTCCTTGGGGGGAATGGTTGATTGTAGCAGGGGCTGTTGATGCTGGTGGGGAAGAAAGAAGGCATGTATGGGATGACAGCCAGCAGTGGGCTGTTCATGGGGCTTTCATTTGGACTTGGCATGATGGGAACGATAACATCATCCTGGTCCCAGACATGGAAGGCATTGGGGTGGGAGTTTTTGAGCGCAGGGGGTAAGTGCAGTGGGGCGACACCATTCAACCTGTCATCTTTCTTCAGGTCCTCATCAAGGGGACCCAGCAAACAGTCTGTTGAAGGAGAGAGGAAACATGTTGATGGCCAAGAGATGACAACGATATAAGCATTACATAAGCAAATAGAGCAAGCAGAAGAAAATTCCAGACATGACTTAAAAGCAGGTTTTCAGAAGAAACCCTGGGTGGACATCATTAAAAATGTCACCGGGACAACCGCATTAGATTTATTCTGAATTGCGAACTTGACCAATCAAATTCAGATGTCATGTTTGTGATATTTCTCCAATGAAATTTGGGTGTTACGTTTTGTGAATTGTTTTGTGACACACCCACCCATGCCAATTTGAATACAAGATATAATACAGATTCTGCAAGCCTTGCTCCATAGAGTTAAGGTATTCTGAAGTCTATGGGTCTGAATGATAAAGGAAGAGAGTTGAATACCTGTTATATCCAGCATGAGGTCCTTGATGAGATGACCAACTATTGCATAAGCCACAGCAACCACTACAATGGCAGCCATCAAAAGGTAAAGAACGGATTTAGGAAACTGAATAAGGTCCTTCGGTGGAGGCTTATATTCCTTATACAGAGGCTCCAAATTGTGGACCAAATATTGGAATGAATGTCCTCCATCATCTGTGTAATTAAAGCTGTCCATGCTCTCAGTGTTAAAGACTCCCACTTCCTTTGGCTGACTGTTGTTGCATTGTATCCAGAGAAAGGGTATGGATCACACCAGCTGATTAATCCTCTTTAGGAAGATAACAGACCTAAATTCACAACAGAATGAATGTTAGTCGTTCTGCAAACAATTTCCTGTTTATTGCTGTTGTTATTTAGGCTATTTAAGTTATTGTATTTGTGACTTGGATTGCAAGTGACTGATGAAATCAGAAGTTTTTTTTTCTTCTGCTTTTCCGTCAGACTGTGTGAATGTTGCAGACTACTACATCAAGTAGTTGAGTAGACTTTGAATACAGCAAAGAAGCTGACACAGTAGAGGCACCAAGACTATAAAAAGAGAAAATAAATCAACTTACTTATCAACAGGTAGTTATTCCAACATTGAGATGAAAGGCACAGCTATGATAAACCTAAACATGCACTTAGATATTTTCTTGTCTCTGTGTCATCCTTCTGTCAATCTGCCTTCGAATCCTTCTCTGAGCTGTGAGTAGACTGCTTTGTGGTTGGTTTGCTGTCCACGGTGCTGAACTAATCTGGTCAGTGGGTGGCGACTGGTGGAGGGGGGGGGGGGGGGGGGGGGGGGGGGTTTAATCATGGGCCGCGAACCTGAGTGACAGAGACGATGAGAGAGAAATACATCCCATATACCAACTTAATCCGTTGCAAACAATCAAAAATAAGAGGATGTCCATCACCATTACTTTTCAGAATCAGTTGTTTTATCACTAGCACACTGGCATAAGTGTGAGAGATAGATTTTTTTCTTTTAAAATAAAATATATTTTTTAAATGTAGTCAATTAAATTAAGGGGGACCTCACATCTGTATGCAAATTACATCATGCACATAATTCTACATTCATTCAAACTCTGAACTCTAAATGGGGAGGCAGTCTGGGAGATACTGTAGGTGGGGTTAAATATGTTGGAAATATTTTAAACGTAATGTTGATATGGTTGACACTGAAGAAAATAAAAACGTGGCACTTCATGTCAAGAAGGTTGCCGACCCCTGCTGTAGAGTATGTTAATACAACAATTGGGGTGGTTGTATTTGGTCTCCCTGCTTCTAGTTCTCGATCTAAATGTCTCTTGTCATGGAGCCTGCATGTTGATTAGTGAGCGACACCGTCGTACGGCGAAGCATACTCAGGCTGATGGCTCAATGTAAACATGTGTTTGTTGGAGAGGTTTAGACTGAAGTAACGTGAACCGTCTCGTGCGAAATCCCGGTATAGTGATCCCCCCATCGAATGTTGTTGCTGCGCATTAAGTAGGGTACTTAGGTTAAAGCTAACGTTACATAGGCCTACTAACTCACCTGACTGCGCGTCTAAAAGTAAACTAACCTGTTTATTTAGTTTAAAAGTAGCTAAATACAGTAAGTAAGTGCATTTATAATGTCGTTATTATTCCCACCATACAGCATATTAACATTACTGACGATAGTTTAGATTTTATATGAGCTGAATGAAGTTTTACTCTGACGTTAAGTTAAGTTTGCTTTAAGTTAGCTTCAAGCTAACTCATATGTGTATTGCTTTAATTGCTCTTGATGAAACATGGTATTACTTTACTTTTCGTAGCCTTAGCTAAAATGTGTTAATTACAGTGGTGGAAAAGGTACTCAATTGTTTTACTTAAGTAAAAATCAATGTTGCAACGTAGAAATACTCTATTACAAGTAAAAGTACGGTGTTCAAATTTGACTTAAAATGTAATTATACTTAAAGTACCAAAAGTAAAATTACTCATTATGTAGAATGTCCCATTTCACAAGTTTTCAAATGTATACAAATCATTTGAAAATATCTCTACAAAAGATTGGCTATTTTCAAAGTATATAGGTCTGAAGTGGTTTTGTAATAATAATCAAAATCTACAAAGTAACTAGTTACTCAAGTTTTCAAATACTTGTAGTGGAGTAAAAGTACAATATTTGGTTCAGATATGTAGTGGAGTAGAAGTAAAAGTGTTGAAAATTGGAAATACTCTAATAAAGTGAAAAATACCTCAACATTGTACTTAAGTACAGTACATGTAGTTACTTTCCACCACTGGTTAATTAGCTATACCTGTCACACTGCATGATGAAATTGAACTGAATATCAAAATATATAGGCTATATTTTTGCTTATTTCTGTTCTGTCAAACAGGTGGATCATCGCAGTAAGACGTTTTCTCAGCATAAGGCAAAACTTCCGTAGTTGTGGGGCGAAAATGGACTTTTTTCCACTTTCCACAACTCCTAGTAGTACTCCTACTAGGCAAGACGATAATGAGGTACAGTGGTGGAAAAATAACTCACATTTTTTTACTTCAGTAAAAGTATCAATACGGCAAAAGGTAAAAGTCCGGAATTAAAAATGTACCAAAAGTAGAAAGTATGGAGAATTTCCCGTTTCACAAGGTATCATATGCATATGTATAAAATGTATAAGTAAGTATAAGTAGAGTAGAAGTAAAAGAATAGAAAATTGGAAATACTCCAGTAAAGTAAAAATGCCTCAAAAGTGTACTTAAGTACAGTACAGTACATGTACTTAGTTACTTTACACCACTGATGAGGTAACGTTTGTATAAAAAGATCAGTTAGTTACCAGGCTCATATATTTAACCACAAAGCAGACATATGATATAGATGTGCTGTTCTGGTTTATTTTATTTATTGACTATTCTTATCTTTTCATCCACACACACAGGCAACACAGGATGAGAGTCTGTGCACTGAGCAAGATCTTTCAACACAGCAATTTTCATGCATGAGCACGCCAGACACTCAAGAACAGGATAATATGAGGTATTCTCATCCATTAACTTTATCTACAGTATAGTAGAGCAGTACTGTTCTCAATAGAGCACTATTTACCAGGCAAACAATACATTGCATACAGTAGGGGGCAACATGTGGTGGGTACTGCATATACTGTACATGTAGTCCTGTTTTTATTACTAATATGTCAATTATGATTGTATTAAGTTCCAACCATACCAAAACGCATAGGCACCTCATACTACAATACAATACATTATTGTATATGCATGGGTTCCCCAGGCTAGGGGTCAAGTATCTTGTTCAATGCTCAGGGACACTTCGACACATAGACTGGGCGAGTCGGGGTAAAGTGCTTCTGAATGGTCAGTTGTCTTAATCATCATGTAGATGTCATCATTCCGTTTCATGAAATCCATTATGTATGTTTATATTATGTAGATATGATTGCAGTTCGAAGATAGATAACCTCAGCAGCAAAGTGCAGGACCTGGTTTATGAGATCAACGAGAGCCGCACCAATGAAATGAAGATGATGGACAGCTTTAAGGATATTATTATGGCGAAGGTGACATCAACTTTTTTTTGTTCATTAGAAGCTATATAATGCCCAGTATTGCCATAGTATTGCCACACATTTTATTACATAATGCACCAATTCGCATTTTATGTATATATTTAATCCTTAATTCTTCTGGATTTTATCAGAGTTTTATAATTGTTTGGTATGGTTGAACCATATTTAACCATATTTTATTTAATTTGCTTGAAAATAGATATGTCAAGATGCAGAGGTCCAATGCATCACCAACTATACTACCCTCTACAGCTGCATCCATACTATTTACCACACTGCTCACATGCATATAGCTATTGGATTAAGAATTCATGTTCCTTGCACTATATGCTGAATTTATCCTTTTGTCCTTGTACTGTGTCAATTTATGTATGCTGTTAGTATGTCTCCACTCCAATTTCACCAATACATATTTTTGTTTAGTGATTACTGCAGTGATTGCCATTGCACTGAAACTGGAAACTGCCATTTTGGTTCACCCCGTCTCTACTCAGGTGACAGATGTGTGCCAGGAGACGAAGGAGCACATGTACGCAGTGTATGAGGTGAACAGCCATGAGATGGAAGTCAAACTGCAGGAGCTGTCAGAGGTGCTGGAGAGCTGCAGTAAGCTCAATGAAGAGCTCCAGGAGGCCATCCAGGCCCTGGCAAGTCTCAGAAAGGGCCTTGACCTGCTCCAGACACCAGAACAGTCAGAACAGTAACAGATTTTATTTGTTTCTGCGTTATGTGATGCCAATCAGCTGTGCTTTTCTGTTCATGGGCTTATGCCAGTTAAGTTTCTACCTTTTGGAACCTTTGAATTCTCCTCTCTCGCTCTCTATGGTTTGCTTGTATACAATGTTGTATACACTACCCCTTACTGATCTTATATACTGGCAATATGTTTTGTTAAAATATATAAGTCACAAGTTTGGCCTTTGTGTTATGGTCACAGTTTAAACTAATTAAAGTATGCATTTATGTACTTCAGTGTGGTACTTATTAAAAATAAATGTACTCCAACTTGTAAGAACACACTATGGTCACCATTGCAAAAACAATAAGTCTCAGGCACTCACAAAAGTATCAGGAGGAGGAATGTGAATACAATTAAAGAGCCTTTATTGTGAATAGGGATTACAAACAAATGCCAAGCTGAATCCTACACTGCACATGATGGTCACAGATGGGATAAACCCAAAACAAAATTAAAGTTTGTATTCATGTGCAAGTGCAGCACTTAATTATATTAACTCCAACTTGTAAAAACACTCCAATTGGGTGATCTTTGTCTCTGACATTTAGACATGTGACATTGCTCCTACTTACAGCCTTATACCCTGCTGTATGTATGGTGTGTGTGCGTGTGCATGCTACTTAATTACTAATTGTAAACTACTCTTCAGGAATACTCAGTAACCAGCATCATAAAGACAAAAACTGAAAGTGGATTTAATTTGTGATACAGTTGAATTCAAATTATCCACACATAACCATATACAGTATCTCAGGTACATTCACTTGAACCTCTCATCCATTAATCTACAGTACAAAGAATTACAATATTTCAATCAATAAAACTTTCTCAATCAGAATGCCACACTTTTGAAATGCACCTTGTTTTACCCTTGACTCGAATATGAGTATGACGCTTGGACCCATTGCCTTGTTCGATTGACCCCCCTTTAACATAAATAGGGAACACCACACGTAGGTTGACACACCTCCAACAGCAGCTTGAAAATGCACAACTCCTTAAATGTACTGAGGTATTGTTTATATAAATAAGCCCACAAAAATGACCTTAAGTATGTCTGACTGAAACAAGTACACCTGGTTGGGCAGGTAACGTTTGCCCAACCAGGTCATGTATGACACCCATTGTATCTCAAGTCCATTTCCATAAGAGGAGATTGGAAGGATTTACTTCCCAACAGTGAAAGACTGCAGTCCAGTGATGGCTCTGCCCAGAATCAAGGCATGAATGTCATGGGTTCCTATGGAAATAAAGCAAACATAATGATCAGGTTACATAAGTACATAGATACAGAAACTATACATTTAAACATGCTTTATTAAAACGTAAAGCTATCATCTTTGTTTCTCAAGCAGCAAGTATCAGCCCTCAATATTTTGAGCACTGCTGACCCCTGGTGGATCTTGTACTATACATACACTGGTATATATGATGTGGTTTGATTAAGAACTCTACAGACACAATTGACTAGATTAAATACATGAATCCAGAGGTCTCCAAATGTGAAAGGGATTTTTTTATTTGTTTTATTACTTTAATCAATTGAACCCATGCATCCCTATTCTGGGGGGAACGTTAGCTGAACATAGGAGATCTACAACTCTCAGCTAAGGGGTCCTGACCTGAAAAACATTGAAGACCCCTGCACTAATCCATTAATTGATGCACTAAATGCTAAAGGATGTTAATAGATATTCCATGTAGTATCTGTAGTTTGCATACCCTCATACGTGTTGACGGCCTCTAAGTTCATCACATGTCGGATGATGTGGTACTCGTCTGCAATGCCATTTCCTCCCAGCATGTCTCTGGCCTGTCTGGCAATGTCCAGAGATTTACCGCAGCTGTTCCTCTTAAGCATGGAGATCATGTCTGGAGCCGCTCTATTAGAAGTGCAGAAAACAAGGTTCATTGAGTGAAGTATAAGGGTATTGTGAAGCACAAACATGTGTCCCTTGCAGGCCCGGCGCCACGGGGGTGCCTGAGGGGGCCTGGCACCCTCAGTTTCAAATTGTGCCCCCTCAGTTTATTTTGAAGAAGAAAAAAATGAAAATGTATTTTTTTATAATTATTTTTTTGATAAAAAATCGGTAAAATCAGGCAAAAATAAGAATTAAATAACTTAAGCCTAACCTAACCCTAAAACCGAAATAAAGTAACAAAAAAACGGCCACAATCCGCGCAATAACCGCAAATGCTGCACGGGTCGACTGGTGTGCAGTGCACCCTCACAATTTTCAACTGCACCCTCAGTCATTTCATCCTGGCGCCGGGCCTGGTCCCTTGATAAATGTAGAAAAAAGAAAATGGAACACACACCAATGTTGAGGAGGTGCTGGCCATGAGGGAAGACACTAGTTTAGGAAAAGCAGTCACACACTCAGACTCAATGCAAAACGTTATTTGTCTAAAGCCAACATTTTGGCTTGTGATAAGTAAGGTTTTGTATTGAAGCTGGAGTGTGCGAGTGCTTTCCCTGAATTACATTTATAAAAGTGTGACAATGCATAACAAAGCCACCACAATTACACAACATAATCTATAGTGCCATGGTATCATGAGAGAGAGACTCACTTCTTCTCATCAATCAGTCTGCCTAGTTGTAGACAAGACTGCAGCCCAATAGTGATCTCTGTCAGCATATCTGCCATCTTTTTCTGCATCAGCTGGTTCCTGGCCAGTGGCACTCCAAACTGGATTCTAAACAGATCATAGAGACTGTGAGCTCTCAACCATTTCTGTTCAGCTTGGGCTACAATAACTGGGTAATGTTGTGGAATATTTTCACATTATTACTTTAATATCTATGTACCTATCCAGAGTGTATTGTCTGGCAGCATGGAAACAAAATTCAGCAGCTCCAAGAGCTCCCCAGGCAATGCCGTAACGGGCATTGTTCAGACAACCAAAGGGACCCTAGTGGGCAAGGTTACACAAGACAACAAACAAAACAGAAAACAAAAACAGATCAAACAACTGGATTTAGACTGAATTGGATTCGACTTAAATTAAACTGCACTGAGCTATACTTTTTTTTTTTTTAAATAGCATGGGAGTGAGACCCTCCATCTCATTCTAAGTTTCATCAAATTGGTCATGAGCACTGCCTGCTGTAGCTTCTGATCTGTGCTCCTGAAACAACTGAGTTCTTCCTTGCATTTTCTAAAGGTTAATATTGTACGAATTTGTCAAAGATTATCTATAAGGTTTTGCAGCAAGTCCAGTCCAAGAACCCCAGAACTGAACCATTATAAAACACAATGTACATCAATGGTCTACTGTTTGTAACACCCAGTCACTTTTTTAGAATGCATGCATTCAAACAAACACAAATTAATTGACAAGAAAGTCCTACAAAGAACATCTTCAAATGTGTTTGTGATCCCCTTACAAAGGAACAAGAAATATCTACTAAGTTGTCCTAAAAACAACTGAACAATGACTTACAGCCATCCCATGAACATTGGGCAACAGGTTCTCCTGGGGAACCTCCACATCTTCCATCACGATCATTCCAGTGACAGAAGCCCTCAGAGAGAATTTGCCCTCAATCTTAGGTGTGGAGAAACCCTTCATTCCACGCTCTAGAATGAAACCCCGCACCCTGCCATCCTCACACTTGGCCCAGACCACCGCAATATCTGCCGCAGGAGAGTTGGTGATCCTAGCACAGACAAGCAGGATGGTAAGCAAGATGCAGTCAAAGAGAGTCTGTTATTACAAATTATAAACATATTAATATCAGAGAGAAATGTAATTACTGTGTGTAGTGATACATGTCAATGAATTTCACATGATTATTAAGGATCCACCTCAGTACACCTCAGTACAGTAAGGAAGGGGTCATATAGTACTGGTGTGGAGTTACTGCTTCTATATATGGATTTCTGTGCAAGCTATTTTAGAAGCTCTTTTCTTACATAATGTGTTATATACCAAACCTTCACGTGTAGCACTGGTCAAGGTCCTGACTCCCCACCCGTAACAAACAGAAGTTCACATTGTACTGTAGCTACCTTATAGTCCATAACAAAGGGCAAAACTGTTCACTGAAATGTGTGCCCCCTATCTTTTTTACAGACCTGAGTAAACTATGTATATAAACTACTTACTTTAAAGTGTCTGGAAATGTAGGGTATTCGTTTTTTCCATTATGCTTATGGGTGTATTTTTTGTTAAATCAGCCCTGTCAAACATCCACATTTCGAGAGCACATTGTGTAGGACTGATATCCATCTATAATAAAGTCATAAGGACATGTTTGTCCTTGTCCCACTCTAAATCAATGCACAGCATAGTAAATAAAGTCCACTTTGGTCTACTGTCTACATGAATGTCTACCTACCAGGTCTTGGCCCCATTGACCGTGAAGGTGCCACTGGAGGGGTTGTAGATGGCCTTGGTCTCCATACCACTGGGGTCACTACCGTGGTTGGGTTCTGTCAAACCAAAGCAGCCCAAGATCTCTCCACGGGCTACATGTACACGCGCGCACACACACGCACACACACACACACACACACACACACACACACACACACACACACACACACACACACACACACACACACACACACACACACACACACACACACACACACACACACACACACACACACACACACACACACGTATTAATGTAATAATAGCTTTCCCAGACATATTATGTTCAGAATGGTTGGATGCATGCTTGTATACACATCTTTGATAAGTGACATTGCAGCAAGTGACAACAGAGGCCGATCGTTCTGTGTTTGCCATTGTAACAATGAGTAGGCCTATACCATTATCAACAATGCAATGTTCTTTAAAGAGAATTTGGAGAAAAGGAAAAACAGGACACACAATAAGGGATGTTATAGGCACTCTGAATTATACAATATGATAGCCTAATAAACTTAGTCCAAAAGGTCCCTTGGATATCCAACTGCATATCATTCATTTCCCTGGTCTTACCTAGTCTTGGCAGGAACTTGTCCTTCTGTGCATCTGTTCCATAGGCATTGATAGGGTGCATGACAAGGGAGGACTGAACACTCATGACTGATCTGTAGCCACTGTCCACTCTTTCAACCTCTCTAGCAATCAGACCATATGCCACATAGCTGGTGCCTGCACAACCGTACCCTGAATGACAGGCAGAGGATGGAATGTTAGCAGTGCACCTCCTTTCAAATAAAGCTACATAAAAGTGTAATATGATCATAAGTACAAACAAATATGAATTACTGAGTCATTTAATAAAAATCACCCACATTTTTTTTTATAATCATATTTATGCCAGTTGGAAGTTTCTTTGTCCAGTGACAACACAACTTTGTAACACCCTGCTGCAAAACTAATGAAGTCATTGGTGACTGGTCCTTTAGAGTTTCAAATGTAGTTCCTAAATTTACATTAATATGTGCACACTCTAATTGACAAGAAGGCAATATCTCATCATTTTACATGCTCGAGGTCTGGGTGCACGCATACCTGGATGCTTTCAGAAGCGGCCCGGAAGAAGATTTGCATTAAATAATTGTGTAAATATAGGTCTTTTCCACTTAGTATAATAGTTTAGCTTCAGAAGACTTGGATTATACTGCATGAGTTGTATGAGTACTTCTATGGCCATTTTGGAACTCTAAAGACGGACGGGTCACCAATTACTTTGCTTGTTTTGGAGAGGGCTGCTATGAAGATATACTGGCAACCTCCATTTTAAAATATTGTACACACTGTATCTGAGCGTAACATGCACATTCAAATTATTTGGATTGCATCAATCCATATAACATGTATTGTTTATTCAGTATATTTCATAAATGAGATACAGTTACCTTGGATCGTTGGGCCTAAGACACCCAATTCTCCCATCTCTGAGACAATCTCACGGTGGAAATCTGTGGGTGGGGGAGCAAGATTCAAACACTCAGTGAATGTACAAAATGTACAAAAAGAGCACAAGCCAGCTTAAATTGTGTGAAAGTTGCCTTATATGAATAACAATTGTTTGGGTGATTCTTTTTCAAATGCATTAAGTCATAAAAGGCATAAATAAACTAAAGCTTAATTTATGTCTGTGTCCCTTGCCGGAAATACAAAATTGCTTATTTCCATTGAGCGACATGGTTGTATGACAAAATATATATTAGGCTCAGGGCCGTGTTTATGCACAGGCAATGTAGGCACATGCCTATGTCTTGTCGGGGGGGGGGGGCCGAAAAATGCCCCCCAAAAAAAAAATTTAAAAAATTAAAACGTTTTTTTTTTTTTTTTTTTTTATATATTAAATAACATAAGCCTAACCTAACCCTAACCCTAACCCTAAAACCGAAATAAAGTAACAAAGAAACGCCCAAAAACGGCCACAATCCGCGAAATAACCGCAAAATTTCGCGCGCGCGCGCTTCGCGCGCGCGCATGGGTCGCGCACATGCACGCGCGCTGCGCGCGCGTGCATGTGCGCTGGGGGGGGGGCCCGAAAACTGTCCGTTGCCTAGTGCGCATTTTGACATTAACACGGCCCTGATTAGGCTTGAGACATCTTATGACTTGCTCCATGTAAATCCAAACCAGCCATAAGGGCACTCAGCTCACGTTCATTTCTGTTGGCCATGAGAATGCGGGGCATTAGTTTGTCCTGGCAGTAGTCGCGGAAGGAGTCACGGATCATAATCTCATCTTCTGTCAACTGGCCATCCAGGTCCAGGGCATCGCGCCAGTTGAACTCCACCTTAGCTGGGGGTCAAAAACAACTGTTGTCAGCCTAAATAATTTTAAAATAGGTTATTGTTAACAATCACAAAAGTTGGATAGGTTATGGTTTAGAACATTTTCAAAGTTTACTTACCAGGCTTGGGTGACATTTTGACTTCTTCACCTTCTAAAGGAGGAATAATAACACTATTTCAAGAAGACTGAAACTTTTGAAGAGTACATAAAATGCTACTATATTACTATTAAAAACTGAGAGTCTATCTTCCTGGAATACTTTATTTTTCTCTAGATTCAAATGAGAAGAGGAGAGAAACTGACTGGTCTATATGACACTCCTAGTCTAGATGGGTTAAATATTTAACCACATAAACCCTAGCGTCCGTATTCTGGGGGCGAAATTCCAAGAAAATATCAGCTCTACAAGCTCACAACGCATGACGCATTGTGAGCTTATAAATCTGATATTTTCGGCGAAGAGATTTGGTTTAGAGGGGAAAAAGGGAGAGCATAGAGTAGACCCCTGGGGACTCAGGTCAGTGAACTATGGTTTAAGTGGTTAAGAAACGACTGCCTATATAGACTGCCACACACCAGCATTCTCATAGTTCATAATTTCCGACTGAAAACATGATACAAATACTATGATGTTTTTATACAGACCTTTCTGGGCTGGTGCAGCTGTGCCAAGTGCACGGGATGCAGTCATAGTGACACATTTCTGTGTGTTTGAGAGCAGCCGAGAGACAGCACTTCTGACAGCCATGGTTAACTGGATCTGACATGGTAGGGAGCACAAGGTGTGATTAAAGTAGCCTAATTATACACTTATACACAGTACTTTTACTTTAAATATTATACTTTTATTCCACTACAATTATTTGAAAACTTTAGTTACTTGGTAGATTTTATTATTATTACAAAACATACATTACCCACTCCAGCCCTATATATATATATATTGGCCATTTGAAAATACCAGATCTACAAGCGCAATGCAACCATTGTGTGCTTGTAGATCTGCTATTTTCAAAAGATTTTTATACATTTGAAAACTTGTGAAATGGGACATTCTGCATAATGAGTACTTTCTTCTTTTGTTACTTTAAGTGCATTTTGATACTAATACTTTTGTACTTTTACTCAAGTACATTTTGAATATGGGACTTCTACTTGTAACAGAGTATTTCTTTCTACATTGCAGCATTGATACTTTGACTTAGGTAAAAGATGTGAGTACTTTTTCCACCACTGTTCTGGATCTAGATCAAATGTTCAGTATCAATAACTCAATCATATTGTTCGGAAACATGCTGAGGAGGAATATTGACCTATGGTAGCCTATGTTCAAAGACAGGTATCTGGATACTCATTGTTCTTAGGTTTTCTGAATATTTAATTTGCATGAGTAATAATAGTTCATATACTGTAGGCCTACTATGTATTATGTAGGCTACATTACATAACGTTATTAACTATTGTATACTTTATTATCATTTATAGATTGGTTATGATTGCATCAACAGAGCAAATGAACATTTTGTACTTTAAGAGTGAGTTACAAAACACCATAAGCAAACAGCCCTGCAGCAAATGCATGCATTTGGCACAGGTTATAATGAGATCATTTCATTTGACAATGTAAATTCAACAATATCCTACCTTTTTTCTTTACAGTTTCTCCAGTGATCTTGCAAGTTTCAGTTATTATGATTTTGCCAAGTTGCCAACCCCGAGGCACTTTCAAAGTTGCTTAAGTAACAAGTCGAGTCAGGCTACGTCACAGCGGTATGTATGACAAGCCTAGCAACTTTTTCCCTCCATGATGGCTGAGGCAAGAGAAACATAAACTCAGACTAGGCCGCCTATTATGCAATGCACTTATGAAACTAAAATAGAGTACTTCATTACATGTTGTAAACTGTGTATATCTTGCCTGTTTTATTTGTTCTGTCATATATGTATATATTGTACATTTAAAGATTTAGGTGGGCACTAGGGACATCTGGGCACCTCAAAAATAATAATAATTATATATATATATATATATATATATATATATATATATATATATATATATATATATATATATATATATATATATATATATTCGGACCTTAATTGTCGAATGCTTAAGCATGTTCTAATCATGTTTTTTTTTACATTTTGGACAAAATTGCCAATTATACATTGAGGTGCCCAGATGTCCCTAAGTGCCCACATATCCTGTTACCAAATAGCCTACTATACATAAGGTAAGGCTGCGTATCTGGAATTAACTTACAAAATGTCCTCACTCAAAATGGCGTTTCTACATTGACGTGTGGACAGTATATATCTATAGGTGGGCAGGGGTTTGAGAGGGGTGTTGGCCCACGCCCTCGTCGTTTATTGGCTGGTAATAATATCGGTTCTCAGACATATGTTCAGAATGTTTGTACACATCTTTGATAAGTGACATTGCAGCCAGCAAAGACATGTGACAACAGAGGCCGATCGTTTTGTGTTGTTTGCCATTGTAATATTGTAGGCCTATAGGTTACCATCATCAACAATGCAATTTTTTAAAAGAGAATTTGGAGAAAAAGAAAAACAGGAAACACAATAAGGGACTCTGAATTATAGACTACAATATGATAGCCCAGTGGTTCTCAACCTGTGAGTCGGGACCCCCAGGGGGTCCCCACATGATTTTTTGGGGGGTCCCCAGATGACAGTGAAGTGACAATTTAAGGACCTTTTTAAAAAAGGAAAGAAAAGAAAAAGACCATTACTGCATCAAAAGTAATCAACAAGCCTATAAAAACTGTTCAAACATTGGCCAAATTGTCAAATAATATAAGCGACAGAAATTGTGAAAATAGCGTATTTTTACAATATTTATCTGTGGAACCAAGTCAAACTAAATTGAATGTCATGGCCTGAAAAGGTTGAGAACCACTGTGATAGCCTACATAGACCCCTTAACTGACGACGTCACACTGATAAGAACCAGTATGCGTGCAACCAGTATGCGCGCAATGAAACCCATTCTATCAGGTCTCGCTAGGACGCACCTCACCAGCCAACACACAAGAGGGGGTTGGGGCGCACTCCAAAACAACAGGTTGAGAATTGATTGCCTGAAACAATCACCTGTGCATCCAGTCTCAATGTTGGTAAACAAATAATTGGTCTAGGCTGTGTGGTAGCAGCACTCACCAACTTAAAAAGGACTAGACAGTGCCTCAATTTAACCAATTTATTTTGGCCAGACAAAGGAAAGTTTCAGCCTTAATGGCCTTCATCAGAGCACGTAGTGTCACTGTCAAGAGTTTATAGGGTTTCGTGGTTATTGAATTGCATGGTACAAAACCATGGTAACCAATTCTTTAGGTATAAGAGACATCACATGGTATAGACCAGTCTAAGAAAACTACACAAAAGTGAAATATCAGTACAACAAAACCTGAAGTAGCCTATGGTGAAGATCACATTTATAGAATACACTTTAGAATATACCTGCTGGGGAGATAATTGGAGAAAACCACTTCAGAACACAAAAACAATACTGGTGCTGATTTTTAAAGCGCATAGAAGTCCATAAAACATAAAGAAGGGTCTCGCACACTGAACGATGAAACACTGTGGCTCTTTACAGTAGATGCAAAAAATAGTCTTTACTTATGTAGCCCCTAGAGGGAGGCATAGATTATATGATGTCATAAGTGACACAGGTATATAAGACCTTTCTGAACAGTCAGGTACGAGGCTGCCAATCTGTGGGTCCTCACAACACCATGCCGGTTACTGTGTTGTGAGAGGAGGAGGTTTTGTTTGAGTGCCAACTTGAAGAGTGGTAAGCCTGTTTGGTGTTTTATTGTTTTTACAGTGTGTTGGTTTACTATCTTGTTATACATCAATCAAATCAATCAAACCTTTATTTATTCTCGAAAGAAGTTGAGGTTACCCTTATTTACAACATCATCGATACATGGAAATTGGAAAATGTTTATTATATCATCAGGTGTGTACCGTTCATGTGTTTGAGACATGCAAGGAGTGTTGTCTATCCAGGAAATTGTGCATGTAAACTGGATATGAAATGTGAGTATAATTCTATGTACATGGAAAAGAGTTTTATACATTTCTGCATGTGATGTCTGATGTGTGATTTTGTGTAACATTCTACATGTTTATGTGCTAACATTCAGTGTACAGCTGCAGTTGAGGAAGTGTGGCAAATGTGAACAAAGTCACTCATGCAACCTTACAGAGTCACATGGTAAAGTAGTTTGTTTTATCTTTACTTTTAATATCACACTGTTATTTGGATACAGTATGTGTGTATTATGAGTTAACTGTGTTTGGTATTTGTTTGTAGGGTCATGTGGAGTGAGCGGCCTAGGTTTGACCGCTGTTCCTTTTTCTTGATAGTGTTTCCTTTGTAGTTTGAGTACATGGCACAAATCAGCTGGCCGGCTACCGCAATCGAGCATGGTTTTGCTCCTAGAGTTAGACTTATGGTGATAAGTAGAGTGCGGAGCTGGTTGGCTGGTTTGACCAAATTTCTATTTGTTTATTTGTTATTTGTTTGAGAAACCATCTTCCCCATTGTAGCTAACACACGTAACCCAGCTCTGCTTGAACTCCCTTTGTATTAGGATGCCATATAGGTGAGGGGCTTTGTACACTATTTGGACTGCCGTGTGCAAACAGGGCATTGGACCTTTTCGTTTGTTGTGCTCTATAGAGTTGCAGTGTTGGTTGCAGTGTTGGCCTTGAGGTCAAGTGTAAGGTGCTGTGTTATCGTGTGATTTCACCCATTTGATTCCCCTCTCTAAGCCTGCAGCCATCAGGAGTGGAGCACAAGCAAGCTGGTTTTTGTGGGAAGCATTTGGGGAAATGTTATATGTTGTATGTCATTGCTCACTTCGGATTTTAAATGAATTTGGAATAAAACTATGTTTTATTGAAATTCCTTATTTTTTACTAAATGCTAATAAAGATTGTATATTTTTCTATTATACTTGAGTCCTGCCTGTTGATCATTATAGCGGGGTAACACTTACAAAAGTGCAAAAAGTGACATGGTGAAATAAAGTGACACAGGGAGAGAACGTCCTCAGACCATCATCAACACTCAGAGTGTCATTTTGTTTATGGACTTTCACGCTGGCCTCTCGCACCTGTTTTCAGCCCTATTATCTATAGTAAGCCTTGAGTTTAAAGAGCAAACTTCCCTACCTCTTTCAATAGCATAGAAGCCAGTAGAGTAGCAGTTACATATACTAATAAACTTCTTACAACTAATATGATGCAGACAGATGCCAAATGTCATCCCAAATCATCAAATTATTTCTTAGATTTGAATCTATTTTTATTTGGAAGTGTCTGTGATCGTGTTATTTTGGGGGAGCTCTTCTGGGATTTTTACTTCTCCTGTACAGTATGCATATGTATGCTTCTTTTTAACTTTATCGTGCTATAATAAATACAATAAATAAAACTCAAAAATTGTAATCATGGGTGGCTATTATGTATTGTCTGTGATAACTATTAAGCATATGATGTCTGGAACACCTGTTCATGTTTATTATTTTCCTTAACTGGTTGTATGATCTGTGGAACACACACACACACACACACACACACACACACACACACACACACACACACACACACACACACACACACACACACACACACACACACACACACACATACACATATATATATAATCTACCACCTTCTATTGACAAACATGTTATTAATATTGCTGCTTTTTTTTCGTGGTGTCAAAGGCTGACATTATTTCCTTTCGAAACCTGACGACCACCTGAAACAATTGTGTGGTTCAAAGTGATTTATTATTTATCAGGTATATGCAGCACATGACACCTCTGTTTGCAGGAATAGGACAACATTTTATTGTAAGTTATGTCACACACTGTAGCCTATCTGCTGTTGTTTACTCTTGTGTTTCCTCTTGTAGCAACTTTTCTCTTCTGCATATTTTGTGTCACCCAAAATATTGTGTGTGAAATGTGATTATACTATAGCATTTTCATATGGAGTCGTCTGACTTTTCATCCCTCATCTGTTGTGCGTAACATACATCGAATACCGTAAATAGTATAAAATATATAAAAGATTAATTATTTGGATGATGATTATCCAGGTCTCATCCACAAGATCCCTGATACGTCTGTCATATATTATATATGACAGTCATGGATGAACTTCAACATAGTGTTTGCACTTTCTCCCTTTTGGCCTGTACATCTACTTAAACGTTTAAATTTCAAATATAATTTGCTTACCCCGCGGCCATAGTTGTTACAATTATGTACGTTCCCTCAAAAGTACCCATATGTTTCATATTGTTCAATAAAAAGCATTTAAATCTGATCCGTGGCCATTTTCGACGTAATTTCTCCTTACACTTCAACTACGTGACCCTATTGGTTTGGAGGTGTATAGCACTCTGATACAAAACTCTATGAGTAAATGGCCACCGATCGGATTGAAATACTTTTTATGGAACGAACAATACGGAACACATACGGGTATTTTTAAAGAACCGTACATAATTGTAACATCCGTGGCCATGGGCAAGGACTTTATATTTGAAATGTGAACGTTTATGTAGATGTATGGGCTAAAAAGGGAGAAAGTGCAAACACCAGGTTGAAGTTCATCCATGACGGTCACCGTCTTGGATCCATGGCTACCGCAAGACTTTTACACGCATTCCTTTAAAGTGCCGGTGAATTTGCAATGCTGTGGGCGGCCCCGCCTTTGTGCATTATAATAGGCCAACGCAGATGTCAATTCGGACTTCTTCGTTCTCATTGGCTCCCTCTTTCCGCTTTCCCATAGATTGGAACGCTCGTCTGCTTTGGGGACACATCGGGAGCAGTCAGTATTGATGTATTTTCCCCACAACATTTCCATGGTAACTGTCCCGTCCAAGATCATATCAACGATTTGAAGCCAAAGCAGCAAGAGAATGGAAATGGAAGAGAAGACCCCGGACCCGGACCCTAAATATGGTAAGAATACGTTTCATTCACTGGTGTTCTTTTCTTGGTCTTATTTTTCTGAAAACGACTGGAAAGAGAAATGGAAACAATGACTGTGTGTAGTGGATGGATTTATGGGTGTGGACCGCATGGATCCTACACTGATCAAGTGGCATCCTCACCCAGTCTTCCATTTGTTGTTTTAGTAGTGATTTTAATCTGTAATCTTGGATAATTTGCATACAGATTAGATTGACACATTTCTCATTCGCCAAATGATTAAGATGAGACGGATTCTGCACGGAGACGAATTGTGGTCGTTTGTCTCAGTAGTGTAACCGCCTATAATGCAGCAAACATGTAACAACGGCAAGACGAAGCCGTAACAACCATATCATTGGTCTTTTTTTCTGCAATATTTTGTGTAAATTACGTACATATTATAACAGTGAGTGTCATATGTGCATGGAGCTTGAAGTAGTTCGCATTTCGTCGTCTGTAGACTACTGATTGAGGCCTGTTTACACAGTGCATAATCTTCAATTCGATTTACATGTTCAGATTCAGATTAGCTATTCAGTAAACACATGTTACAGAGAAAGTTTACTCCATTGGTTCTCAAAGTGGGGTCCGGGGACCCCCAGGGGTTATTGTGGGGGTACCAGGGGGTCCCCAGCAAAATTAGTTAATATAGCGTCACAATCATTTTAACCACTCATTTTAACCACCATATTTTATACTTTGGCTATTCAAAAATAGCAGATCTACAAGCTCACTGGCGCAATGATCATAGCCCGTCAGTGAGCTTGTAGATCTGCTATTTTTGAAAAATCCCTGGCACAAAATAGTTTTGAGATGGGGGTCCGCATCTAAAATACATATCATTTTGGGGGTCCTTGACATGAAAAAGTTTGGGAACCACTGGTCTACTCTATAGCTAAAATAGCCTTATACACTTATCATAGCATATGTGTTGTGCATCTCCATCTGACAAAAACCCTCCAAAACAACTGTTGATGTAAAGGTTATTTCAAACACACATAGGCTACTAATACCCATTTTGCTCACATCCAAGTTATTATCACATAGGCTATTATGCCAAATTCATATTCTGTAACAGCCATGACATTGTAGCACATTTAGTTTAACACACATGTGTCACTGATGGCTCTTATCTCCCAAGAGGATCCATTGCACTCAGCAGCCCACAGCAGCATCAGTGGGATGGCTGTGGTCCTGTGTCTGTCTGGGCAGGCCTAGTTGTCATATGAACTGTTGAGTCATGGAGTTTCCTAACTCGTGTTTTTCTTGCCGTAAT
The DNA here is from genome assembly GCF_963454915.1 of Gymnoscopelus microlampas. Classification (NCBI taxonomy): domain Eukaryota; kingdom Metazoa; phylum Chordata; class Actinopteri; order Myctophiformes; family Myctophidae; genus Gymnoscopelus; species Gymnoscopelus microlampas. The sequence goes on from NC_139939.1 coordinate 32,615,914, forward strand.
ACTCCACGTCATTGTCATTACATGTTTTGCATTACCACAGAGAGCTCAACCGAAAATCAGTGTCACCATCACCAACAATACTAGAGCTCTGCTAGATTATTATTATTATAGATTATTATTATTATATCCGACACTCAATATTAGGAAAAGCCAGTCCAGACTCACACTTAATCCAAGCTATGAGCACATCCTTTCTAGTCGTTCTTTGAGGTTCCTTGTGTGGAGTTTGTCCGTGTTAATTTGTCTGCTACCATGTAAACATGATTTTTTTACACCCCTACCCTCCCCCACAGACTAAATGGCCATAAACCCTCCAGAGATCTGTAAAAGGTCTCTGTAGAATACAGACAGGCAGAGCTACAATTATCTCACAATGTATGATTGCAAACATCCATTTTTAGCCATTTTTCACAAGCCTGCATCTACATTATGGCTAAAGAAAAGAAACTAATGTATTATGCAGGAGATTGAGGAGAGTGACTCATTGTCAGCAGTGCTGCTGTTGTATTAGGGTGAAATTATGCTGTGCTATTATGATTGTACTACATTGTTGATACAATTGGCCTATTTTTACACTCTCAGTCAGAGTTATATTGGCACTCAAGATTTTCCTCTGTACTAATTTGGTAGGTTCTCCCTGGCTAGGCGTGGCGAGGCTGGGGCAGATTAGAGCCAGGCAGGCTGCAGCTTGCACAGACCTCACAGTGTCTATCCTTGCCCACTCTACCCACTCAACAGACTGAGTCAAGGGGCATCCAGTCAGTTCCAAGCTGGCAGTGGCAAACACTTGGATGCATTGCAATTAGTGTGTGCTCTCGCACTTGCGCACACACGTGCACACACACACATGCACACACACACACGCACGCACACACGCACGCACAGACATCCACATTGGCCACAACCCATTAAAGTAGACGGGGAAGGGGACATCTGATAAGTCATGTGGCCCCATTAGTGGTTCACACACACACATGACATCATCACTTCCCTTAAAACACACGCACGGGCACACACACGCACAGGCACACACACACACACACACACACACACACGCGCACGCGCACACGCACACGCACACGCACACGCACGGGCACACACACACACACACACCCACCCACCCACTCACACACACACACACACACACACACACACACACACACACACACACACACACACACACACACACACACACACACACACACACACACACACACACACACACACACACACACACACACACACACACACACAGACACACACCTCTTAACAGCCAGTCAGTCAGCCAGATATCATAGCCTATTGTCAATAACTGCATGAACACTACCATCCCTATTCTGGCATGTCATCAAACGTTGACATAAAAAAGCAGATTGACATAAAAATGGCAGATTTGGTGTAGAGGGAAAAAAGGAGGGCGATGCACTGGTTAATAGACTAACCAACTAGCCAAATACATCCCTACCCTACCATAGACATCTTATAAAAACCCAGGGCTCTGTTTCTGGTTAGGGTACATGTGTGTACTGTTACTATATAGCCAGCTCTTTCCTGTATGGAATGGCGAATGTCTGTCACATGGCAGTAGAGGTGGGCATGTCAACATTGTATCAGCATGTGCTTTCAGAGAACATGTAGGATGGTGTTATCTCACATGCATCAGTTGTATAGCTCAGCATGCCGCCTCTTAAGTGTCACTCACGCACATAACAAAATAATCAAGTCATTGTCTTGCAAATGCTGAAGAAAAAAACTTAAAGATGTCTTTGTTCATTGTTTTTTATCCCTGATGGACTGAGTATGTTTAAACTAAACACTGATTAAATCAATTGTAAATTGAATGTGACTGCATTCAAAGGCACTTGAAGGTGAGGGATATTGGGTCTAAGAGTAGAATGTTTTGAAAGATTAGAAACAAGAAGTTGCGAATACACTGTGAGAAGTCCCATATCTCTCGATGTGACTTAGCTAGAGTCTATATTCCTGTTACTTTTTTATAGATACAGTATATTTATGTTGTTGTGTCTTATAATGCAATAATGTACTGTTCATTCAGTACAACTTTTTCTTTTCTCTTTGCGGGGGGGGGGGGGGGCAATACTACGTGGATTGGACATTAGACAGTTGAGTAATTAAGTTGTTGATTACTTAATATGGAAACTGTGAATGAACATAATTTATCAAGATTATTGTGAAATGACTGATGACTGATGATTCTGTCAGATTTAAAGAATGTATAGCTTCAGGCCATGCATTGCTAGCTGAGTACATTTTCCCCACTGATGAGTACACCCGGCTCTACACATTTGTGTGCGAATACAGCCATTTGGTAACAGAGGGTTCAAGAGCCTTATATTTACTGACAAAGAAGCCACCAATCTTTGTATTAAGGCCTCTCTAATCTCAATCCCCCCTCGCAAAACTCCTCTGTGTATGTGTATGTGTGTCACAACAACTCCCCTGACAAAATGGTACTGTAGTTGAGAGGAAGAAATTACACCAAACAAAAGGAAGAAAGATAGAAACAAAAAGGGGCAGGAAGGCGGTCTGATACTTGAAGAGTGAATTAGTATTCAACCAAGAAGAATAAGGAAGTGAAGAACTAAGGGCAAACTATACAGGAAGGAGACATATTAGAGAAAAACGACTGCTCTGCACAACACGCTGAGGAACCTCCACATCTGTTCATGAAAGACACTGAGAGAGAAATAACAGTGGCACGATGAAAGGCAAGTCTTTAAGAAGTCTGTAGGCTGGCTGGTTGAACTAGGATGTTGTTGGCCATTTTAGTTTTATTGACATACTGTAGTTAGAACTTGTGATATACTATAAGGTTGCCACAGCATTTCAGATTCTGCGGTAACAACACCTAACCATCAGTGGACATTGTTTATGGTACAGTTTCCAGTTATGCCTTCTCCAAAATGTATCTGATGGTGCTTGTAAATCAAACCGTTATGTTATAACACTGAGGGTGTGTTTGCTGGCTAGGGAGTATGACTCAATGTATCTCTGTGACAGTGGATTATGGGATGTCGACAAGCTACATTAGTGGTCACTTGGCTCAGAACCTCACTGTGCTGCTACAGTATAAGATTACAGTCACAGGGAGGACAGTATAAGATGCCGTCTCAGCAAGTGATTTTCATATTGAATTGTGTACATTTAAACAACATGACACAGTGTGGCATAGTGTTATGGCACCCGAGTCTAGCAGCAGGATGTGGGTCACACCAAGACCATATCATTTACATATTACTCTTCAGTTTCAATTGTGCAATAATATTTTTCTGTATATCTATATATGTACGTTATCAGTGCTGTAGTCTATTTTTTTTCAGACGGTATACCATAATTATTCCCTCACGCACGACACGTGCACGCACACATATACGCTCACGGTCACAGAATTAATTATTGTGGTTACAAAGGGTATACATTTTTTTCCAAAATGTAGGTTTGAGTATACTGCGTATGTAGCGTATACTGGCAGAAAACACCACTGTATGTTATAGATAAAATGTTGCACACTGTCTTGAGAATTGTGACGCACTGTGTCATGTTTATTGCTTGAAAATCACTTTCTTTCACTTTGGCGTGTGACACCGTTGTGCGACAAAGTATGGGCTGACTTTGCTCCTCTCCTCTCCTCTTTGCGAGGTGTTACCATGGTGGCAGGGAATGTTCACCGGGAGCTCTTGGTCACCAGGGAGTCGTTTTGTGGGTTGCTAAGCATGTCAGTCTGATGGGAGAATTCTTTTGTTATGGAAAAGGTCCTTGCTTTTAGAGCTGCAACTATTGATTATTTATTTAGTGATTATTCTATTGTCACTTTTTTTGATTAAACAAATGTGTTTTTTTAAGTAAACAAATCAGCACAAAAAGAATCTGATTGTTTTTATAATCGGCTGAATTGATTTGTCCGGTTAACCACTATTTTAAGCGTTGTGAATTTGTAGATCTGCTATTTGTGCTAATTTAGAAAATCGATGAATGGTTTATTTTAGTAAAATTGATTATTTGTATAATTAATTAACTTGATTAGTTTGATTAACTGTTGTACCCCTACTTGCTTTGTCAATACATGCCCTTATGTAATGTATCTATTGATACATTACATAAGGGCACATGCACATTTTAATGAAAATGTAGACATAAATTGCACTCATGCACCCACGTGCAATGGCTTGCAATATCAAATACTGTATGTGCAATATCTAATATATTTACCTATCTGTAGTAGGTCTGTAGCCTGTTCAATATAACTGCTATATTTCTCGTATGTGCAATATAGATCAGGAAAAGACAAAACTTATGCCATATCACAATATATCATATCAATTCAACACAGTATGTTTCCCAGTCCTTTTCGAGAGACAGTTATATTTTGGATTCTCCACAGTGTGGATGTAAGGGACCAGAGTTGGTCGGCAAGAGAGACACGAGTGTAGTTTTTTATTTTTTTTATTTTTTTAACTTTTATTTTTTCCATAAATATAAGACAATACATTCATTCTGGCCCAAAACAAATGAAGACAATACAGAACTGAACCTGACATCAGCCATCTAAACTTTAACACTCCTCAGAACTGATAACTTAACAAAACAAAATAAACTTAAAAAACAATTAAATTACTCCTGATAAAACAACTTGACCCAATCAAAAGGACGTAATGGATGTACCCTCCAGTCAGTAATTTTATCATCAAACTTGCAATAAACAGTATGTCCTTTAACCGGTTGTGTGTAGTCCTTTATGCATGTAGTATGTAGTTTGCTGAAAATAAATATAAACTAAATTAATAAACCCAAAAAAGACAAGTGTCCACCATGTTTTACCAACTTTGTGTGTCTGCTGGTGTGGCCATCACATGTGGCCATCACTCACAGTGGACATACAGTAAGTGTTGGTACTACACTGGTTGAAATAGTGGCTTACTTTAGAGTGGACAATAACAAAACATGTATTTTTTTCATTAGGGGAGTCCAGGAAGTTTGACCCTACCTTCAAGGGGCCAATTCACAACAGGTAGAGTGTCTCTATTCTCATGTGATCTCTGTTCTCATATTATGCCTCCATCCATTCACCTAGGAAAGTATGTTGCCATTGACCATTGTGTTCTCATCTATGTTGTCCCCCTGTCAACTTCCCTTCTTGTCTCAATGCAAATTGTGTGTCAACAACTATCCTTTAACAACATTAGCTCTGGCATCCCTATTTTGGGCAAATAAAATAATATGTTTTCAAAGGATGCAAGGTCCTTGTCTATAATAACAGACAAGGATGTAAAGAAAGTTCTGTTTCAAACATTAAAAAAAGACGAAACAAAAAAACAGATCTACTAGCTCACAACGATTTGTCTTGCCATCATCATTCATTCTTTCAAACTGGTAAAGAAAAAAACTTTATGAGCTTATTGATTGGCTATATTTTTATATTCAAAATATAGGGTTTAAGTGGTTAAAAATAGTGTTTCAATCACTGCAAGGTACAATATACTAACTGTACTGTACAATATACTGTACTGTACTCAACTCTCAAACACAAATGATAAATGTTTTCTCTCTCTCTCTCTCTCTCTCTCTCTCTCTCTCTCTCTCTCTCTCTCTCTCTCTCTCTCTCTCTCTCTCTCTCTTGTGCTTTACCAGGGGTTGCACAGATGTCATCTGCTGTCTTCTCTTCATTATAGCCTTAATAGGCTACTTTGCTGTGGGCATTGTTGGTGAGACTACCTCGCTAATGTTTTCTGATACAATACACATAAACCTGTGTTTGCTTCTAATCTATATGAATTACATTTTGAGTGCTTGAATGCTTACTATACACAACCTTTAAAAGGAACCTTGTGACGATTACCCTTAGTTATGATTCATAGGTTTGATTTTTTATATTTATATTTTATCCACTTTTTCTCCCAATTTAGCCATTCTGTCAATTTCAAGTCCCCTTGTACTGTAGTCCCTTGTCGCTGCTGAACATGGCGCACAATGTAAACGTGTTTAATACAAAAAAGGCACATGTATTTAGTCTCACTCAGAGTGACCTTGTTTGTCTTCCATGTAGCCTGGTCTCAGGGTGACCCTAGAAAGGTCATCTATCCTACAGACAGCAGGGGACAGTTCTGTGGCCAGGAGGGAACACATCTAGAGTAAGTTCTCTCATCTTTAGACCTATGGTAAAAAGAAAGAATGGCATGTTTAGAAATCTGATAATTCTATGGGCTATTAGCTGCAATTTAGACTTTTAGATTGAATCAAGACATACTGTACTTCTGATGCCTCCTATTTAAAAGTGCTCTCTGTCATTCCTACTCAACAGGAAGAAGCACCTGCTGTTCTATTTCAACATCTTGAAGTGTGCCAGTCCCCTGGTGCTGCTTGAGTTCCAGTGTCCTACCACACAGGTCAGATATGCCCCCTACCTCCATACGGTCTCTCATGCTCAAATATTGCCTTTACTGTAGTTCTTATTGTTCCACCCCCTAGAACAGGGGTAGGCAATTGAGATAAGCCTAGGGCCAATATCACTCCCAGACATTCCATCGCGGGCCGGGCCTCCCGGCCCGGCCCGCGGGTCTTCGGGTCTAATTCGGGTCTAACTCGGTCTAATTCGGGTCTAATTTGGGTCTAATTCGGTTCTGTTTGACCAATATAAATCAACATTTTTTCCGGTTTAAATATCAGCACAGGCGATTTTTCTGGTGATTTTTTTTTTTCTTCTCCATTTTCCTCTAATCTAGCTATAAAATGTTATAAATCCTTTAAAATGCATCGTGTTTATGAGTGCATGATTTCAAAAGTGGGTTCAGGTTCTATGAAATAAGTATTTATAATTATTTTAACATTAATTTTTAATACTTTTTTTATAACACTTTTCAGTAAATCATTCATACTGTATCTTTCTGTATTTGGATATAATAGATATAATAGCGGCCTATATGTGAGACTATCGGTCTGATACTGTATAAAAATAAAATCCCTCCCCCCAAAAAAAAAATCAAAAAATATTTTTCTAAAAAAAAAAAAACATTTTTTTTTTTTTTTTTTTTTTTAATTCTCAAAATTATCTCACGGGCCAGATATTATTTCTGGGGGGCCAATTTCGGCCCGCGGGCCGCCTATTGCCGACCCCTGCCCTAGAACCTAGACCTTTTACTTGTACCTAACATTATTTTTTTGCAAACCTAAGCTCATGTCACAACGACTCTCATGAAGTTTTGTAATTTGCATGCAGTTATGTGTGGAAAGCTGTCCTACCAAGTACCTTACATTGGTGAAAGCGGCATCAGCGTTAAGCACAGCAGAAGACAAGGAGTATTACAAACAATACTGTAAGGAAGGTGTGGACTTCACCAAGGTGAGTGACATAAAAATAAATGATGTGGTTTATGTGCTATAATACAGTCATATTTGATGTTCTGGGCTGTGAGACTGTAAAAGGTTCAGTTACAGAATGCCTACACAGTGAAAATTCAGAGTTTTGCTGTGTACAATTCTTCTTGATGTGCGGTGTATTGCAGAGTGTTCCTGAGATCCTTAGAGATGGCCTCTGCCCCGCCATGCTCATGCCCAGTAAAGCCTGTGAGTAAATTCCATGTCACCTGCATATCGTCACTGTCGGGCATAACACTTGTACGTCCGTATTTCAACTTCAAGTGTTGTCAAAAGTAATGAAAATAGCCAATCTACAAGCCCACAACATGTTGCGATGCAATGTGAGATTGTAGATTGCCTATTTTAGCTTTTTTTTAAAACATTTTGAAAATGAATGTGGTTAGGTCTATCTGTGGGATTTATAAACATATAACCAATGAAAAGTATAAATAAGAGCTAGTGACTAACTAATAATTACATTGGATTCATTGAAAGGTAGTTTTTTTTTCCATTTTCTGAAATGTAACTAACAGTTTTGGGCATACATGCTTTATGCCTGATAGCATTGATATTCACTCAGTTTCCTCTCATACTGTATCACAAGCTGCTACTGTTTACAGGTATATAGTGCTATTACTTATCTGTGAAATGTCCGTCTTGCCTCCCCAGTCACACGTCGCTGCCTCCCTGCCTTGGGAACATTGAAGGGCGGGGTGGTGGTGGTGGGTAACGAGACCGTGTTCGATGTTGGAGATGGGAAGAATGTCACCGCCATAGATCTACTAGACGCATCAAAGTGAGTCGTTTTTACTCTGTGACAAGGTATCTGTTTTAGAACACTATTTACAACCAAAAAGGTTGTAAATATTCTATATGTATTGCCCTCTAGAGTAAGTGGTTCTCAAACTAACAAGCCCTAAAATTTATATTAATTTGGCTGCGGACAACCATCTTTGAGAACCACTGTTTTAGATTAACCTTGAAATTAACCATAACCTACCATCAACATCTCTTATATCTTCAGAAGTTGGAAGTGCAAAATACTTTTATTATTTTCCTTCACAGGAAGTCCAATGTGGTTGTTGAAGCTCGCCAAGTGGCCATGAGGATCTTTGAAGACTACACTCAGTCTTGGCATTGGATTTTGCTGTGAGTCTCTTCATTCTTTGGTCATTAAAGTACGATACTGGTGGACTGGCATGTTTAGCCCCTTGATTACCACTGTATTTAACATTACTGCCGACCATTTTCCAAACCATACCTTGGTTTGTTTGATTTCCGAGGAAGCCACTGGATTCTGTTAATTCCTGTACAGTATGAAAATCTACTTGCAAATATTTGAAACTTGCTTGAAGTAAAAGTAATTCAACAATAAATATCATTGCACCATTACACATTTTAATTTCTTTATTTGGACTTTTGATTCTACTGACCCAACGGGAAGTTTAGATTAACCACATCTGTCTTGGGAAAATGATAGCCATAATGCAATTTAAAGTGAACCACTTACGCCCCATATACTGTACATTACAGTCATTTAGCAGACGCTTTTATCCAAAGCGACTTACAATAAGTGCATTCAAAATTATACTGTATACTTCGTTGTGCGACGAATAGTGATAATAGCCGATCTGCAAGCTCACAAGGTTTATTGGGCTATTATGAAAATGTAAACATTTTCTTTAAGTTTTTGATGAATATATATATTTTTTGCCATAATGACATGACATGCCAAAACACGGTTGAAAGTGGTTAAAAGCCCTGTGTGTTTGTGTCCACTCTCCACAGTGGTCTGTTCATAGCCATGATAGTCAGCCTGATCTTCATTGTCCTGCTGCGGTACTTGGCCGGTATCATGGTTTGGGTGATGATTGTATCGGTCATTCTCGTCATTGGTTATGGTAAGTCTCATATATGTCTAGGTATGTATTTAAAAATTACATTATTTTCTCTTTAGTGCTCCAAAATAACATACAATGTATAATGTTTGTTTAGACTGTTCTTCCCTCCAAACGTCAGTGAAATTTCAATATTTTTTTAAAAAACTTGGACATCCTTGTGTGTGTGTGTGTGTGTGTGTGTGTGTGTGTGTGTGTGTGTGTGTGTGTGTGTGTGTGTGTGTGTGTGTGTGTGTGTGTGCGTGTGTTCTGTATATGTTAGGTATTTTCCACTGCCTCATGGAATATACAAGTCTGAAGGGAGAACCTGGATCTGACGTTACCATCCGTGACCTGGGCGTGCAGACGGACTTCTCTGTCTACCTGCAGATCAAACAGACCTGGCTGGCCTTCAGTAAGCACTAGCATTCTGTCAATCTATACCAAGTGTTTTTTTTTAAAAGATATGTTTTGGGCTTTTCTGCCTTTATTGATAGTATATAGTAGAGAATGACAGGAAACAGAGAGAGAGAGACGGGGAGTGACACGCAGCAAATGTAGTAAGGAACAGGATTTGAACCTGTGACACGCTGTCAGGCTACAATAGAGCCTATATGTGGTATGTGCCTGGACCGCTAGGCCAGTGGGTGCTCCTATACTGAGTGGTTTAATAGATATGCAAGGACACACATGTACTATATACAGTACCCAGTAAATCCTGAGTGTTCATTTAACTCAAACGTAATCAAATGGAACCGTAATGGTCCATTTGGTTACATTTGTGCACTCTTACAACATGGATAAATTAACACATGATTTTAATGTGTACATTCATTCACCTTTACTCAAACTAAGACACGTGCACGCACGTACACACGCACGTGTGCATTGTGTCTAAAAACCTCAACTATTCCTTTAACATGCCTTTGGGTGGGGGAAGACAGAAGTCTACATCGCTGTCCTTTTTGCAATAATGTTGTTTTCTTCTTTTTACCCAGTGATCATCTTGGCGATTGTAGAAGTGGTGATCATCCTGCTGCTCATCTTCCTCAGGAAGAGAGTCCTCATTGCTATCGCCCTCATCAAGGAAGCCAGCAGGTCAGTCTCATACTACTCTTTACTACTAACTGTAGTTGTTGTGCCATCGACATTCAATCTTGTTGCAGTTTCCTTAACTGTGCATTAACCCTGGAGTATTTAACATAATTTCAGAAATGTAAATAATAGAATAAATTCTTGATTATTTTCTTAAATAGCCCATATACAAGGCTATTTTCGCTACTTATTGTACGACGAAATATATAGGGCTTAAGTGGTTAATAGCTAACAGTGGCCAAGCTAGGACATAGTTAAACCTTTTTTTTGTTTGTTTGTTTGTTGTACCATCCTTTTGTCATTTCACCCAAAAGGAGCACATAGCCTCGTTTATTTTGAAGAGGGCTTTTGATCCACTTCGACTAAACCACCAAGTATCATCGGTTGTGCTGTTGATTTCTTTCTCTTGTAGAGCTGTTGGGAATGTGATGTCATCGTTGTTCTACCCACTGCTGACGTTTGCCCTCCTGGCTCTGGTGATCGCCTATTGGGCCATCACTGCAGTGTATCCTTCTATTGTTGCCCTCCCAATGAAAAGAGAGGATTGGGATTCTTTAATGGTCCTTATAACATTGTAATATAATGAATATCAGTGTAGTCTACATACTATACAAACAGGGCTGGGACAATAACAGCATTACCCAATACTGCGGTTTTGTAACCTTACCGAGTCATCCTATGTACATCCTGTGGGCTTCTAGAGAAACTAAACGTTGTCGTCAGTTCAGCTGCATGGGAGGGAAGGGGTATTGCCTACACAGCAGCCAGTTGACTTGGTTTCTAAACCAAATGTTACATTGGTTTGGTTAGAAAAACAAATAACGCACATCCTCCGTTCCTTGGTGCTGAGCCAAACTGTAAGAACAGAAATATAAGAACAAAGGGCTTGCAACTGACTTGTTGAATGCTCCAAAGGTTTTTTATTTATTCGTGACCAGTGGTGGAAAAAGTACTAAAATGTTTTACTTAAGTAAAAGTATCAATACTGCAATGTAGAAGTACTCTGTTACAAGTAAAAGTCCGGAATTAAAAATGTACTTGAGTAAAAGTACAAAAGTATTGGTATCAAAATGTACTTAAAGTAGCAAAAGTAAAAATACTAAATGTTTGAAAATAGCAGATCTACAAGCTCACAGCTTGTAGATCGGCTATTTTCAAATAGCCTAGGTATAAAATAGGGCTAAAGTGGTTAATGTATGTTTCCTAATTTCATAATTTATATCTGAAAAGTAACTAGTAACTAAAGTTTTCAAATAATTGTAGTGGAGTAAAAGTACATTTTTTGCCTCTGAGATGTAGTGGAGTAGAAGTAAAAGTATTGGAAATTGGAAATACTCAAGTACAAATACCTCAAAATTGTACTTAAGTACAGTACTTGAGTAAACGTACTTAGTTACTTTCCTCCACTGTTCGTGACCAACAGCAGATATACGACGTTTCGATCCTTCCGGTCTTTTTCAAGTATATTGGTTTGGTTAACCACCGAAATGCAGTAATACAACTTCCATACCGCCACAGCCCTATGTACAAAGCTATTGGTGGATGCTTAAATCTAAAATACATTGAAGTGCAAACAGTGTTTTACTTTTTTAGCACAAGGTGGCCCAAGAGAGAATCAATACCCTAACTTCGATATTGTTAATGCCCAGCTCTACCCATTGAGTTATGTAGGACAACAGTATCCTCTACTGAGATCAAAACCTCCTTCCTTGACCTGTGTGAACAGCTTCTTGTCCACCTCTAATGATCAGGTGTACAAAGTGTTCAACACCTCTGAGTGTGAATACTCAAGAGACACCTGCGATCCCAAGGTATGCCACTAAATCTCACTTAAGCTACACGTTTGACCATTGACAATTTTGCACTTAGCATAACAAGTCATTATTGATATTAGCATGTGTGGCTTTGCAATTTTACTAGCCAGACAGAGAAAAACATCTGCTATCATTTGATTTCTTTTTGGGGCACAAATAGCAACATTTTTTTTTTAAATATTTGCATACTTTCACAGTGTACTATACTCAACATCATTAATATTGTTCTACTCTACTGCCGTCTACCCCCTGTCTTTCCCCAGACATTCAACACCTCCAACATTTCAGCCCAGTGTCCTGATGCAGAGTGCCTGTTTGCCTTTTATGGCGGTGAGACACTCTACCACAAATACCTCATCCTGTTCCAGTTCTATAATGTCTTCCTCTTCTTCTGGGTTGCCAACTTTGTAACGGCACTGGGTCAGGTGACCCTGGCAGGGGCCTTTGCCTCCTACTACTGGGCTTTCAAGAAGCCTGACGACATACCCGCTTATCCCATCTTCTCCTCCCTGGGAAGGGCTCTCAGGTAGTGTGTGTGTGTGTGTGTGTGTGTGTGTGTGTGTGTGTGTGTGTGTGTGTGTGTGTGTGTGTGTGTGTGTGTGTGTGTGTGTGTGTGTGTGTGTGTGTGTGTGTGTGTGTGTGTGTGTGTGTGTGTGTGTGTGTGTGTGTGTGTGTGTGTGTGTGTGTGTGTGTGCGCGCGCGCGCGTGTGTACTTTTTTTTTTTTTTTTTTAAACTCTTTATTTATTACAATACAAAAAAACAAAAACAGAACAGGAATAAATAGCGTGTGTACTTTTATTACAATACTTCCATATGTTCCCCCCAGTATAGTTGAATTTAAAAAACAGATGTGAGGATAATTTTCCTCGTCCTCACAAGACAAAGGGTTGTTTTATGGTGAAAACTATTTTTTTGAATTAAGCTTAAAATTAGGAAAAGATTCAGACTGAGGTGAGGGTTAAGATTAGATATTTAGAGGTTAAGTTTAGGGGTTGGGATTAGAGTTATGCGTGATAGTGATTTTAACATGCTATTTTCAGGATTTTTTCATGCTAATTTTATGTATGTGTGACATGTATGTATTAATGGTCAATACGTGTATTATGAGGGGAAAAAAATCGGTAGCCAGGTCAATTGCCAGACATCCCTATTAATCAGCAGTCCTATTTCTCATGCATATAATTCTTTTTCTTCCTCCTGCATCCTCTTGCCTTCCAGATATCACACAGGCTCTATGGCTTTCGGCTCTCTCATTCTGTCTCTGGTACAGGTGATCAGGGTCATCTTAGAATACCTGGATCACAAGTTGAAAGGTAAGCTGGCAGAACTTTCTCAAGCGACTCATTGACACTGCAGGGTTAGGATAAGATAAGACACTGTGTACAGTGTCAACAGACCTTCAGCAGTGAATATCTGGAGCAATATTAATTGTGAGCTTGTATTGTTTTCGGCAAAGAGATGTGGTGTAGCACACCAAAAGCACACCAAGTACAGTGCCAATTCAGGTCAGTTTTACTAATATAGAGGGTCTCAGTGGCTAATCCAGAAGAACAGAGAGTGTGCGGGAGTCAATAATATAAAAGAACCAAACAAACAGTCTTAAAAGCTCTCACATGGGGGTCAAGCTTGGTTGTGGAGCCTGATGGCTATATTGGCACAAAGGAATAGCAAGTCGCTTTGTGGTGGGCTGAAGGGGGATGAGTCCGTGGCTGAATGTCTGCTACAGTAGCTCATCATAGAGGCGATTTGAGGGTTTTATTGACATGCCTTGAGTTCCCCTCAACATACCACGGCATAGTAGAGGACTCTGGCTTCTACAAACTGGTAGCACATATGCAGCAGCCTGTTGCACATGCTGTAGGACCTGAGCCTCCTCAAGAAGAACAGTCTGCTTCCTGTAGAGGGCCTCACTGCTGTCACTGCAGGGTTAATTGACTGCATAGATTTGTGGTGTGATTGATTGTGTTCAATAATACATGGTCACACAATGCATTATTGTTGCTTTTACCTCTTGCCCAGGTGCTCAGAACAAGTGTACCAAGTTCCTGCTGAGTTGCTTAAAGTGCTGCTTCTGGTGCCTGGAGAAGTGTATCAAGTTCCTCAACAGAAATGCATACATTATGGTGAGGTTTTGGACTTTTGTACTAATCTCAGGTCTGACAAAAAGCTAAGTTTCTATTTGTAAAATGACATACAATTCTCTCTCTAGGTTGCCATCTATGGCAAAAGCTTCTGTACCTCAGCTCGAGACGCCTTCTTCCTTCTCATGAGGAACATTGTCAGGTAGGGATTCCTACTCCTTTACAAAAGGAGCTATCATCTTCAAGCTTTGGGTTAAATTAATATGAATTAATCCTTAACATGAAATGTAATCAGAATGTATTTCCTTGTATTGTTTCCACCTTATTTTAGATGTTCTACTCTAATATGTTTTACTCTCATTTAAATGTAATCTTGTATACAGGGTGGCTGTTTTAGACAAAGTGACTGACTTTTTGCTGTTCCTTGGAAAGCTCCTCATTGTTGGAATCGTGGGTAAGGAAATACTTAGTCTGAAAAATAATGGTATTGTCTTTATGTTAAAGCCATGTAGGACAGGGGTGTTCACATTGTGAACCAGTGACCACCACCCTGACTAAGAATCAACCTTGGGTCCACTGTTGTGTTGAGTGGGGATATGAGCCAAGATTAGTGCTTTGGTAACTACGCATGCGTCCCATGTCTATACATAGAACTGTTTCTCAACCAATGGTCCACAGACTCCTAGTGGTCCATGGCATAATTTGGCCTGTAGGTGGTCCATGGGAAAATGTTTTGAAATGTAAATACTTTAATAAAATACATATGTTAAATGTATTAAAATATGTTTAAATAATATTTCATAAGTCCATCAAATGTAAGAAAATATTTGAATGAATAGGCATGGTGTTGGAGAAAAAAACTTGAAATGAAATAATGACTGTTAAGGGCTTGACTTAATTCATTTGTTGCATGATACTATGTGCAACAGATTATATCAATCCCAGGCATTATTTAACTGAAATATGTGAGTGGTCCAGAGCAAAAAAAAGGTTGAGAACCACTGATCTAGTCCTATCCCCCCTTATTCCGTTCTCTTGCTTTATCCAACCTTCCACTCAGGTTAACAGATAAACTGATTTGTATCTTATGTATGAGTGAGCAGACAAATGCAATTACATGGGCACATTTCCTAATAACAATGACTAAATCAATCAATCCGGTACACTTCTAACTCCCTTTTCTGTGGAATTTCTTCACCTCCGACTTCCCAGTAACTGACAACATTGACATGTCATAGGTCACCAGGTAATTTCGTGCAATGTAAATGCAATGTTTCCTACATTACTAAATGCGTGGTCAGGGACCACATGCAATACCTTCACGGACCACCTGTTGAAAACCGCTGATGTAGGAGATCTACCTTAGCCTCTACCACTTCACACCCTAGCACTTCACTCTCCCTGTACCCCTTCCTGCCACCTTCTGTCTCAGTTTATGCGAGCGAATGACCAAGATATGGCTACCATGCACACACTGGATAAGAGAAAAATGCCTTAATTGTAATTGTAATTGTTTCGATGCAGGGGTCTTCTCTTTCTTCTTCTTCTCTGGAAGGATTAAAGCTGTAGAAGATGCCGCTCCATCTCTCAACTACTACTGGGTGCCCATATTGGTGAGAGCCTTCTCTTTTGGTTCAAGACTCTGCTATGGAGATTTAGCCATAGACAACCAGAGAACAAGATGCATCTCATTGGAACGTGATTCCATCTCTGTGTAAAACAGAGCAGCAGTTTTCTTCTAATGTAACACTGGGATTCTTGTGTGATTCTAGACGGTTGTGGTGGGATCGTACCTCATCGCTCATGGGTTCTTCAGTGTGTATGCCATGTGTGTGGACACACTCTTCCTCTGCTTCTGTAAGTAACTCTTCATAGTCATTGATTGATTGTTTGAAGTAATTGGAGAACAATTAGTGTTTTAGTGTGAAATCCCCTCCGCAGATGGATCTATATATCACCTTTGTGCTTTTTAATCACTGATGCAACTTTCTGACCTGCTGGTCTCCTTTTGTTCCTGACATGTTTCTGACTGCTCTTCTCTTTGTCTTATCTCTCCCTTTCCATGTGATCACATTTTTACCTTTATTTCCACACCTTTTTTCCTCTTTATTTTACATTTTCCTCCACATCGTTTTGTTCTGTTCTGAATTTTTGCGTTGACTCAATCAATCAATACACTGACACTCGCACACACACACGCACACACACACACACACACACACACACACACACACACACACACACACACACACACACACACACACACACACACACACACACACACACACACACACACACACACACACACATGCATGCATTGCATTGCATACACACACACTCAAAAAGGTGAGGACCTGGAGAGAAACGATGGCTCCGCTGAAAGGCCTTACTTCATGTCGCCCGAGCTCCACGAGATCCTCTCTAAAGCCAATTGGGGGGATGAGGAGGACGGTGCAGTTCAGGCGGATACCGCACCGCAGGTAGACGCGGAAAGAGCCGAGGAAGAGACCCCTCTCCAGCAACAAGACGGCGAGATCCAGCTGCAAGCGCAGGTAGTCCTCAAGCAGGACAACGAGGAGGAGCAACCTCTGAAGTCCTGTGCAGAAACGAACGGACCTCAGGAGGAGAAGAGCCAGGGGAAGCAAGAGGGGGTCATTCTAGCGGAAGACCCCAACAAAGGGGATGACCCAGAGATCACGCAGCCCGTGGAGGAGGAGTCAAAGGAGGAGGCTACGCCGGAGGAGCAGGTTCCTCCACCAGGAGAATCTGGAAAAGAAGAGACAGATGAGAAGAAAGACGAGAAGTTGGAAGTTAAAGAAGAGGATCCTCCCACTGCACCACAAGAGTAGGCTAATGGGAAAAACGTCTCAACATTATGTGCTGAGGGGAACAGCTGTACCCAACCAACGATGTGATATGGACCCGTTGAGTGTAGGCTATACAACCAGCTACAATACATATCACCTTGCTACGCCAATGGGTTGGCCTCAGTGCGCGTTCATTTCAGAGATGGCTGTCGTGGTGTGATTGTTCGAGGCAAGTCAAAATCCCAGTGCATCTCTGTAGCTTGAAAAATATTGTTCTGTCATGTTGGTCTTTAGACAGTGTTGGCTTTTATATTGTGAGGACCTGTAGAATATCGTAAAGTGCTAAATCTGTGCCTGACAACTATCATTAATCTTAAACCTGTCAATGAATGCACTACAGAACCATGATATACCATGTTTACACTCTAAGCAACACCTTTCAATCCACGGTGAATCTCTTTCACTGTTTACCGTAATGCCAGCTGATGCCAAAAGGTTACCAACATGTTTGATATACTTTATAAATATTAGATATTGTATAATATTGCTCTGAACCTGAAATGTATTTACTTATTTACGTAGCTTCAGTCTTGTAGAGACCCCAGCCAAAGATGACTTGCTTGGCTGGGATTCCCCGTATTGTATTGCCACCTACTTGCCTTGGTATTTCAGACTGGTATAAGTGCTGTGATTGTGTTGCCATGATGCAACCATCCTGACCTCTTAAGACTCTGCAAACCCTGCAATTGTTTACCGACCCTACTTGCCTTGGCATCTCTTTCTCTGTTGTTTTCTCTCTTTTGTCTCTCTCTCTGTCTCAGACAGTGCTGCATGGTGTGAACATTGCCTACTAACTTCTCTGCTACTAACATCTTATATGTTGGGATGCTTTTGTACAGTTTTGTTGTTCGTCAACATTGTGAGCGTTGTAAGTAGATTTTCCACTGACACTAGATGACATTCCATATTTATTGGTTGTAGTTCTTGATTAAAAGTACTTGTATTAATCACAATAGTTCTGTTATGTGTAAAAACGGATGAACGTCTTGATATTTGGCATTTGGATGAAGGCAACAGGTGAGTTCAGATATCCAATTTAGCTTTCTTTAATGGAGACTTATATTTTTATTTCCTAATGTCATAGAAAACTAATTTCACTTTAGATAGAAACTGATAAATACAAGCGAAGGAGAGTTGATTATAATGTTACTTGGTGGTTGAGTCTTAAGAACTCTGTTCAGTCTCCTCTCTCATTGGTTTCTGTCTGTCGCAGTGGAAGACTTGGAGCGCAATGACGGATCAGCAGAGAGGCCATACTTCATGTCCCAGAATCTGCTCACCATACTGAAGAAGTCCAATGAACAGGCAAAAACTGTGGAATAAATCTTACAACATAAAATCCCAGTGTTAATTTACCTCCGAAGAGTGATTACGGGTCAATTTAGTTCCATTTGTATACTCTTCTGAGTTAAATTTACAAAGGATTTTACTGTGTACCTGAGATTGTATGCCTGTGTGTACTGTATGTGTGTGCGCGTGCGAGCATTTGAATGTGACCAAAAACAGAACAAAGTAAGGGGTTTTGTAATCCTAATCACCAAAGAGAAGTGCCATGTCTTTGTTTTGTATGATGTCTGTGCCTTAATATTGGTGATGATGCAGATGACAGAGTTCATCTGTCTCACAATATGTTGTTATCCTAACAGCTACTGTCATTGGGATTGTTTTGTTTCCAGGACGTCATTGTTGGTTGTTTATTTAAGCTTATGGCCTACACACTTTACGCCTGAGGAGATTTTTTTTATCATAGAAAGCAATACGAGAGCTTATGCCTGTTTGCCTTTTATGAGCTTATGTATGTTAGAGAAGTAATAACGAATTTAAGCATCAATATGTTGCATAAATTCCTTGACTTAGGCTGTTTTGCTTCAATATAGATTTGTGAGGTTTTTTTGTGCATTTCTTTTTTTTACTCAGCCATGCAAGTGTTGTTTTCAACTCAGTAATGCAGCCTATAATTGCAGGCTTTGAAGGGTCCATAATTCTTCAATAATACCAGTATTAGGGGAAATGTATGTTAATGCTTTTTTGATGTTATTAAGCATATTGCATTTTGCACTGTTAGAAATTAACTTGCCACAGCAATGTTCCTTTAAGCTGTACTGTAGGTTACAATATTATAAGTCGAACAAACTAATCGCATAGAAGAAACATGTCTTGACCAATTTTTTTTTTTTTTCTTTGCCTCAAATGCAGTTCAATTTAATTAAGTTCATTTTATAAGTCGGTGTAAATACTTTTCCATTGTGTGCAAAATGTTCAATGTAAATTTTGGTACAGTAAACTGAATTGAATTCTAAAGTCAAATAAAATTAAATGACCAGAAAGGCCTCTATTATGTTGGGCCTGCTTATCAGATAAATTAAACCTGTGTAGGCCTATTGCAGGATCAGATCAAATTAACACTCTAACCTCTAGGCATACAATATTTGACTGCTATTGACTGACTTAAATAGCCCTTTCACCAAATAAAGAGATGTACAGTAGATTGTCAGCAATTACCTGCTATTCCCAAGTGAATCATCATAAAAAGTACATCAGGTTACCGTACCCATACATTTCTGTTATGAGTAAAGGATTTTGGGCACATGATCACTTAGCAGTTTTCCAAGGCTGGCATGATTACCCAGTGCATACAGTGAAAACCACCATTGCCTTTAGATCTTATTTTTCCTACCAAATAGAATAATACAAGCATAAAACAAGTCAATAATTTCATAATAAAACCTAACAAAGAATGAGTCAGTTTATTATGAATAATAAAGGTAAGAAATTCTGACCATCTGGGGAGAAAAGTGTTACGCACATCAAACAATAATGGTTTTAAATCAACTCAATTGATCACCAGGTACATCAAAAATAGATGTTTGCCCAACCCTGAGAGACTATCATCCATCTCATGAAGCAGACATGCTGTAAGTAGGAGCCAGGTTTGATTCCTAGCCCTGGCTTTTCTGTTATAATTAATTATCTTCTTGCCTATGATAATTTGTGTGTTATTGCAAAGCAGCAAACAAACAGAAACCAAATCAGCAGGCAAAATCCAAAATAACAAGGTCAGGTGATCAGAACGGCAGCAGGACTCATAGGTTACAGCAGGCAAACAGAAGGCTGGGGAGCCAAGACAGACAGGTACTCACACCAAACATAAGTTTACAAACTGGAAAAAAGTGAGATGCTGGACCAGGAGGTTACTAGCTGAAGCGTCACAGGTCACACCACTGTCATAGTTGCAGCTGCAATACTGGAAAACAACACTAGAGGGAAGACAAATAGCACAGTCTGCTGACACTCACACTTTTACTTGGAAAAGGATATTATGCCAGCCAGGGCAGTCAACCATAGAGTTAATATAGCAGTCAACGCACACAATCTGGTGATGGTTGGGAGGCTGTGTGCGTGTGAACTGCGTGTGAACTGTGAACAGTGAACATTGGGTTGTGCAGTAGGCTAATCAATTTTGCCCACTGAGTGATTATGGGACGTACTACCCACTAGTTCCACTGATTTGAAGTGCAAGGCATATTACATAAATATACAATCGAAGTTTTAGATGTTTATTCAAATAACGAAAAGATAATTACATAACACCAATTTAGTCTGTGTTCATTTTATTTCCTGCAGTAGGCCTACTTAGAATACTTGCACTGTTTATGCATATAGGCTACAGATGGTTTATAGCTGACTTTGGTTCAACTGAACATTTAGATAAGATAACAAAAGGGGAAGTAGGCAGTCCCTTGGTGCTTTTTTTTAGTCAATGTTATACCTACCATATGACAATTTAAAACAACATGAAAATGCCAACTAAATGTCCTTTATTCTGAACATTATTTGTATTTTTATAACATTTTTTGGAAAATCTTTTGAAGTAATAATAATACAAAAATAAAGTAGTAAATGAAAAAAATATATATATATTTACTTGCAACCCATAAAAATGAGTCCCGACCCACTGGTAGGGAAACACTGTCCTACTTTACCAACATGTTCTCCATCAGTGTCATTATTGATCTGACAGCAACTACATCATTAGTAGAATTACTATGCTCATCATTATTGTGTGTTATCAATATCACTTTACACAGGAACGAGTACATCAGAGGGACAGCAAATGTTAGATGTTTTGGAGATAAAGCCAGAGAGGCAAGACTGAGATGTATTTGGACATGTACAGAGGAGTATAAAGTGAGTATATCGGTAGATGGATGCTGAGGTTGGAACAACCAGACAGGAGGCCTGGAGGAAGACCAAAGAGGATATTTAGGGATGTAGTGATCCCTCAGGATCTTTCATAGTTGTCAACAGACGCTGATTTGGACAAGCATGAAAACCACCTTCGTGTGCATCCAAAAAACACCTATGTACCTGGCTAAAAAGCTGCTACGTATTACACTGGCAGAAAATGTCTTCAAGCATCCTAACTAAACCATCTGTGGATGTAATTGTGTGATTTTCTCCTCTTACTGACAACCGCAGGTTTATTGAATGAATGGTAAATGAAATTATATTTAACAGCGGGGTAATATACTAAATTATACAAAAGTATATATGTGTCCCTGTACTTTAGTTATGTTTTCTAATCACTCTGCCTGAAGCTCTGTGACAATAATCTATCCCTTCAACACCTACATTATGTTGACCCTTATGGGTCAATTTTTACACTCTCAGAATTCATAATTTCTTATCTTATCACTCAGACTATATGTTTTATCTGTGATAACATCTATCCATATACATAAATACATTCATCCATCCTTGCATCTACCCCCCATACCCTTTAAATACATCCTACAAAACATCCTCCCTTCCAATCAGGGTGAGGGTACAGTACTCTCTCCAGACTCAGAGAAGAGTGCAGTTAAGTGTCTTGCTCAGGGACACTTGGACACATATGTAGACATGGGCGGCGATCCGGTGACCTTCTGATTACTAGACAGGCCTACCGCCTGGCCTCTCTAACCACTCAGCTACGGCCACCATGGTATATATGTATTCTTGGCTCAGCCGGGTAAATGATAATTGTGTCAAAGCATCTTTTCTTTCTTGTTTGGTGCCAGTTTAATTCTTCAGGGTACAGTGGAACTAAAAGACTAGTAGATATTCAGACAAGCTGTCATGCTTACTTAGCTTATCTATGGGATTGGGAGCTAAATGGACAGCCCACTAATAGAATGACTTTAAATGTTTGTTCTTGACCTCTTGATTACTAATGTGCCGTGGCGCCTTGTGTGTGTTTGAGGACATGCTGTACTGGGCGAACATTATGACGCAGCTATGGTGTATGTCATTTACTAATGACATTTGCTAGACTTGCCTGTCTGTCAAAACTTCTACACTGACACAATCTTAAAATGGTACAGCGACTGCCGCTGCTTTCACCTGATCTATTTGTCACCCAAAAAAGTACAAAAAGAACACTGAAGAATAGATAGGGTTGCTCAGAAGAACACAGCAAAATCATTTCACTCTGAGAATGTAAAAACGGAACTTTACTTAGTTGACTGGATTCCCAAAGGCTCTATACTAGGCTCTCTCTTGTTTACGTTCTACACTCACAATGCATCGCAAGCTTGTACTGTAGATCTGCTACTTTCATCGAATTTTCACCCCAGAATAGGGATGCTGCGAAATAAGGGAATTATAAAGTAGTTACATCTCTGTGTTTGTATGCGTTGTCTGTGTCTGACCAGATGGAGGTTCCTCCTCCATCTGTTCAGATCCCATTACCCCATTACAACACACACATCAAACTGGACTGCAGTCTCATAATGATTTTGTTATTGACTTCCTTTTAATTCCATTTTGCAGTCACACATTTTACTGTTCTATTTTATTGTATTTTCATAAGAGGGGTCTAAGAACAAAAAATGCACTAAATGCATGCAATCTTGCCACCGCTGTATTGTATGTGTGAGTTTCAAAGTCTCTCTTGTAAACTATCATTGTTTTTACATTTTTCAAAGGGAGGGAAGGGAAGAACACAAAGCTGACATCATCTCACATTTCAGCTGATACTTGTCTCCAGAAATGAGAGGGGACACATTCTGATAATAACATTTTTATGTGTTATTATTGTATTCATAACACTCCTGTGAATTAAAGATTTTAGGTTGCATGACCCATAATGTAAAAATGCAAAAAATAAATATGCGGTTAATTATTTTGTTACTGTGGCTATTAGTTGAGTATTTTATTAACAGGTACGCAGCCACGTGCCTTTGATGATGGTTACATGTATATTTAAGTGGGTTTGTTTTGACAACAGAAATGTTCTCTGCCATGTTTCATTGTTGCCTCAACAATTTTCCTCTTCTTCTTTTTCACTGTTGATAATTAACACTTTGCATCATGGTGAAACCAACCACCTTACTCATGTAGCTAACCCTCAATAGATCATATTGGGAGGGATATGTTACTTTTACAAAAGGTTTTCTATGTCATTGTCCCTGAGTGAAACCCATCCATTGTAAATGCAATGCGATCACCTTACAGACATAGCCTAGTCTGCCATGTACAATAAAAACAGCTTATGGTGTGATGTATTGTGTCATTTGTGTGACAACTCTAGCCTTTATTCTTTGGTGAAACTGACATTGCTGGCTATAGGCTTGCCCTGACAGATGTCAAATCCGCATAAGCCTGGTTACCAGATTCTGCAATTACAATATGATGCAGTCAGTAATCAATGCAACATTTAGGCTCATTTATCAGCGTCCTATGGTAAGAAAATGTTTCATAATGTTATTAGGGCCTGTGTTGCTCTAAATGAACACTTTCTCATTCAAGTAAAATGTTGTTTCAGCCTGTTTTTCCTCAATGTGAAGTAACAAGCTAGCCCATTTCAAGTCAGGCAGGTGTCATGTGAACTCTTATTCACCCTTATGGTCTTTGTGGGATACGGTCCTCATTCCAAAACATATGCCAGCAGCAAGTGATGGCTATTATGCACTAGGCAGATACACCTCCCGTCACCAGGCTTTCACACACACATTTTTGCGAATATGTCATAGGTGCAAAGTGTATTATGACTAGTGCATGACCATTGTGTTTTTTGGGTGCCTGTCCATTGTAAAAGCTGTGTCACTTGGCGTTCTAGTGTGTGTGTGTAAGTGAGTGAGTGAGTGAGTGAGTGAGTGAGTGAGTGAGTGAGTG
This sequence comes from Gymnoscopelus microlampas, assembly GCF_963454915.1. Taxonomy (NCBI): domain Eukaryota; kingdom Metazoa; phylum Chordata; class Actinopteri; order Myctophiformes; family Myctophidae; genus Gymnoscopelus; species Gymnoscopelus microlampas. The sequence goes on from NC_139939.1 coordinate 32,640,178, forward strand.
AGTGAGTGAGTGAGTGAGTGTGTGTGTGTGTGTGTGTGTGTGTGTGTGTGTGTGTGTGTGTGTGTGTGTGTGTGTGTGTGTGTGTGTGTGTGTGTGTGTGTGTGTGTGTGTGTGTGTGTGTGTGTGTGTGAGTCACTCATTGGAAATTACGTTTTGACCTACATTCACTAAAAATAACCAGGGATGACGTGTTATACCTCTTTGGTTATATAAACCACAGTTGACTGCAGTCGAAACTGATTTATTCAACAGCTAAACCAGTGCAGGACACAGGGCCTAGTGAGGGCAGTGATGGCATCCTGATGGTGAAGTTATTTTATTTTTTCATTAACATTTTTTAAAATAAAAAAACATGAAAAAACACAGCCCCCTCATGTATTAGAAGGACAATATCAGTCACCGGAACCAGGGACATGTGTTTCCAATTAGTCTAACATGGTTAAAATGGAGCATGAAGTTCAACATTTATATTGGAGGAGGGCGTGTCTGATTAAATCAATATCAAATATCTAAATATTGAATGAAGCAACTGCCTGTGGTGCACACAAAAGCCTGAGTAGACATTACAATGATTCCAGAAGTGTTTTAAAACTGTGGTTAAATAACAAAAAGGGGGTTTGTTTTTATGTTTATATATTTTTTATTTTTTGTATTTTTATTTTTTGTATTATCTGTATTGTCTGTACTGTTGTGTTGTTGGTTTTGTCTGTTATGTTTTGTCATGTTTATTTGTTGGAAAAAAGAATACATACTTTAATTACAAAAAAAAAAAAAAAAAAAAGGGGGGGGATTTCATACCAAAATACCCTTTCTTAGGCTACATAGACATAATATAACAGTAATGGTTATAAAAACAGAAAAAGGTTTTAGTCTCAGGTAGCCTAATAGGTTGGTACAACTCAGGCATATGTCTTACAGTGGATCATAGCAAGCTGCTCTATACGTCGTCACCAGGCGGAAAGGAGAAAATCAATCAGAGACACACAGGGAGACACATCATGTGACACACCTGCGTTCTTCCTGACACGTGACACCGAGTTTCAAACAGTACTAGCGCTTGCATGAAGGCTACTCTTAACTCTATGAGGCTACTGCATACTGCAACTGCAAGTGACCAAACGTCCAAGATGGGCGCGTTCTAGTCGGTCTCTTCTAGGTTTTTCATAGTTGCTAGTTTTCAGCCTACTTGCAGGTAAGAAGACATACATGCTAACTAGGCATGTGCTGTAAAAGATTATGAGGCTACAATAACGCCATAACACCACACAATTGCTTCCCATGGAAACCGACATCTGCAGCATACAATTAAAAACAGTAGACCATGACATGTCCACAGTCCACACACACCTGTCTTGGTGAAAACTAAAACTTTTATGATGACTCGAGAAGAACATGAAAGATTGTATTGATGGATTAAAAACTAAAAGACAAATATCCTACTGACACATGGCATTATTTAGACTAGAGAAGAAAAGAGGGCAGAGTTTGGATAGCTTCATTTGAACGGAGTACTGACGTGGAAGGATAGGATCTGACAGAAATGTAGGCCTAATCAAGTGTGGGGCATATTAGAATGTCAGACAATGGAAGCAATGTGGGAGGAGGACATTCCACCACACAAACACACAGGTCATCACAGACTCACATAGTCCTCAGTCTATCCTGTGACACAGCCTACTGTTTTGCTTGCTTTTTTGTTCTGTTCTTATGGAGTATGCTTTTTAACATAGTCCACAGGATGTTTTACAAGAGAAGACACGGGAGAACAGTTAAGTGGGTCTCTTTAAAAAAACAAAAACAAACAATTGTCAGTATTTTGAGTGTCAAATGTTGAACTACTGAGTGAGTTTATGACTGGGACAGTCTGCTCTGGATTGTGGCTATTGTATGTGAGTTTCCTATGGGTCAGTGGGCTCTGCTCATGTAATCTAGGTTACTGTTGTCTCCAGGATAAGGCATATTGTACAGTTATTCTTATATTTTACCACAAAGTTGCATCATCATCATCATGTTTTTATGTTGTTTGATGAAATGGCCACATTGTTCAAAATCTATATATTTAGCACATGTTGTCAGTGTTATACTTTCATGGTCTGGTGACCGTTATTGATTAAAGAAGGCACAATTAGTTTGATCCGTCAGATAGCCATACTGTAGTGATTATCTGTTTTAGGTCTGTTTTACGTGGTAATCTGAAATGTATGGCACAAACTGACAGAATTGACTTGTTGGAGTCAGGAATACTCTTTTATATGCCCTATGTTCTGATGAGAGTTATCTTTTCTTTGAATTTTCTTGTAAAACCAGAATTATCACTAAAGAGATCTGTGTTCTGACTGAATGCTTTGTTCTTGGTCAATCTAATCATGATTCTATATATTTAACACATGTTAATGCACTGTAATCTACTACTGTCTCAGTTTGTGAGGATTGTTTTTCTCATAGAAACATGAGAAAGTAGAGAGAATAGCTTCAGTATGCTATGTACTTCTCTTTGAATTTAGAATGATTCTTATACGTTTATTATAACAAAATAGTTCTGTGCTGCATGAAGTTGAGTTACATTTCATTTCTAATTATTGATATGTTCCTTCACAGATGCCAGCTATGTTGGAGCTCAGACACAGGAGGACCTCTGTAGTGTGACACCAAGCCATCCTACTGTCTAGTCTGCAGTGGGACATGAGGTTCCACCATTTCGGTGGTGGTGGTGAGTCCCGTAGTCTGAGATCTAAAGTGGGGAAGATGAAGAGGCTGCTGTTTAGGAGGAGTAATTGTGTGGATATCCACATGGACATGGAGCCAGGCATTTGGCTAAGGAGCTTCCAGTTGCTGGACACCGATGGACAATCTGAGGTAAGTCACTGGCGTGCAGATTTCCTTGATACCGTCTCAGCAATGTAATCCCATGAACCACCCTCTGTAACTTTCCTTCTTACCCCGGATTCGAACCTGGGTCTCCTGCGCAAGTGCTGACATTTGAACCCCTGAGCTAATAGAGCCTGCCTGCATAGTACAGCTTTAAGGTGCCTTTTTTCAAAGCAGTAGCTGTGGTAGTAGTACTTTTCCTTAGCTATAATAGTGATGCCATCTCCAATAAGTACTTTGGGAAACTGATGTATTCATTTTGTGTTTCATTGTCTCCAGTTTTGTTTTGTTTTGTTTTTCCATAGCAATGTTTTAACTTGGTTTCAGCATCTTGCATTGTTCTCAACCTGATGGCATTTGTCACAGTATAACAACGTTTTCCCTACTGCTTCCTGCTGTCTACATTTTAATACAACCACAGTAACAGTACATGTTTTGAAATGGTAGTTGTTGTTTTTTTGACTCACCATGGTCACAGTTTATGAAAAAGGTCAATTGTGTCGGATGATTAAGCTGTCAGGGACACAGTCACTCTTATACTGTAGGGGCAGCTCATAGCCTTATAAATACTTTAAGCAAGGGAGTATGCAGTTTAACTTGTAAGGAACCTGAAGAGTTTCATTCCGTAATGAACACTGGAGTGGTGACACCTGTTTTCATCATTGACAGTACAGCATGAAAACATGAGATCATGTGAACAATAGCATGGACTCTGCTTGTCGCTTCCTCTAACTTAGAACTGATTTATTTCAGTCTTTCACAGTCGGGCAGCAGTAAATTACTGGGGACCATTTCACAGCTGGCATGCAGTAGATGCACTGTAAAATCCTGAGCGTTCATTTAACTCAGCGACAAATGTACAAATGTAACCAAATAAGCCCATACATTTGTAAACTCTCTGAGTTACAAATGGACAAATTAACACTGGACAATGTACTGTATCTTTCAGAATGACTATTTAATGCATTGTAAGGGATGCCTCATTCTTAGTTGACTGTTATTTTCAGTAAGTGACTCTTTTGGTATGACAAAGTATAAATTAGGCATTAGTGTACAGCATAATGGCTACCATGATGAATGATGTTGGTTTGACGTCAGACTCATTCAGCTCTACAGTTTCACTCAAAACATCGAACAGTAAGAGCTATTTGTGGAACTTACAAAGAAGGAAGTGTTCCAGGAAGTATCTGTCAATCCTGGAGTGCTGTTCCCCCGATAAATGGGGTCATTTTAAATATGGCTATATCTAAGGTTTGAGATTCATATTTTTAATGGAATTACAAGTTAATTCAAAAGAGGATTGATGCGTGTGCCTACAGTATGTGCTTGTGCATGTATGCTATGCATGCTACTGTCACCTCATCACCCATTCATTTATCAAATGAACACTAATTAAGCTCTCAGTGTTCCTTTTATCCTTTTGTTTATCAGACATGAGCAAACATAGAGGGATGGGTTTGGAATTTTCGGTGGAGAGGTCGTGAACTCATTAGTAAACAGAGTTTTTCAGTCTCCTCGTTATTGCTAGAAAGATGCGCTATGCCTAACGAGAAGTAGAACCTTGATGAATAACATGGCATCTGCTCTTCTATGATTAGAACTATGTGGCACTTGTCTTTCCACTGTTTTTTTCTCTCTAGTTAAATACTATGATTTCATGAAAACATTGTTTAGTTGTTTTTTGGTCTGTTTAATTGCCAGTACGGCACTGATTGAAATAAATTTAAATGATCAAAGTTGTTGAAATGAATCATCATTATCACTCAATGTGCGCTATAGATTTTAGTTGAAACAACATTTTAGGAATCAATCAGACTTGTTAACATGTACTCACTACTTCCTAGACATCATGGATATTCAAGTGGACATAAAGTTGACTGGATTCTCTGAAGAAAGTGGGTGCTAAATAGTAAGGGCCACAGGTGCCCACAGTAGTGGCGTCATGTACTGTAGTGGCAGGTCTTTGTTGTTAATCTGGAAGAAAATCTGTGGTAGCACCTTTTCTCTTCCATCTAATATAAATTAATTATTTCTTTCAGCCAAATAACCTAACTGTGAAACTTTTAAACATAATGTGATGTTATCAGACATTGAGCATTACTACTATACAGGTATTATTTGTGACCCACATACCCAACTCTCCAGACTGCTGTAGAGAGATTTTTGTACCCTCGAATGTTATGAATATTTCCAGTGATTGTCTCTAGAATCTTCATACCAGATGCTAAGTGTACAAAACGACAGTCCAATGTATATCTATTTGTGGATCAGGCATCTGTTTTGTGGAGAACAATCTCTTGGGATAGGAGACTGTGTCTCTAGTTCCCAGGAAGGAAAAATAAGAAATTGTTTTTGTTTTATTTTTATTGGCAGGAATGTTTGCATAAGGAATTTGTCATGATGAGGTTGATGCATTATGCTGAATGTAAAACTATTTATTCAAAATATAAAGATAAGCATAAAGAAAATAGAAACTGTAAACATACAATCGACATTCAACTATAGCAGCTGATATAGCAACATAAATAGATAAATAAATAGTGGGCCTAATTATTACACAATAATTGTTGTACTTAGGAGTATGCATCAAGTATACTCATAGCTCTATATTCACATGTAGGTCTATGGGAATTCGGTGACATGCTAGCCTAATGTCGTTCTCTCTATTCGTTTACAGACTGGTAGCCTACTAGCTAGAGTCTATGGCTCTCAAAGTGGGGACTCTCAGGAGTCCTTGATGGGGTTCTAAATGGACCCTTAAGTCAGACAAGTCATTTCATCATGATTTGTGTGCATGGGGATCTCATCTTAAACCAGCTTAGTGCTTAATGAGCTTTCCAGTTTAGTAGACCTTGTATTGTGAATTTGTACTTCCATGTACTGTTATGTACTGTCATGTACTGTTCTCATGTCTTACTAAATAAAGTACATCAATCAATCAGACTTGTAAGGGTCCATTTCGTTCCATTTGTATACTGTCAGAGTTACAGACTTGTCAAGTCTGTAACTCTGACAGTACACAAATGGAACCAAATGGACCCTCCTTAACGGGTACATTTGGTTCCATTTATGTCAGAGTTAAGGGGGGTCCTTGAAATGTAAAGGTTTGAGAACCACTGAGCTAGACTACCTGATTTTGGATGGTACGTTTCCTCACAAGAGCTGCAGCATGTGTGTGTGTGTGTGTGTGTGTGTGTGTGTGTGTGTGTGTGTGTGTGTGTGTGTGTGTGTGTAAAGCAAAGTTCGTTGTTTACCCAGGGTGTCGGACTAAGCACGAAGCTTGTTTCCAGCCGGACCCTGCATGGAAGCCTTGCTCAAGGGCTATTCAGCGGTGATTCATGATTGATGTGATGAATTGGGGAATCGAACTAGGGACCTTCCGGTATCAAGGCCGCCCCTCTAACCACTAGGCCACCGCTGCCACTGCCACACTGTGTGTGTGTGTGTGTGTGTGTGTGTGCCTGCCTGCGTGCGTGCGTGCGTGTGCGTGCGTGCGCATGTGTGAGAGGGGGGGGGGCTGGGAGCACACGCGGGCGACTGACTTTGCGTCATTGTTTGGCAACAAATCGTATCCAAGTTACAATTATTGCTCACCGTATTTTAGGCTATGATTTGTAACACAATTATTTAAAACATCTTAGGCTGCTTGCTTGGTGACATCAGTTGGGTCTCCGACCGGCGACCTTTTATACCGGCCCGCCCACAGCTTTTCCACACAGCCTGCCTTGAGAAAAGCCATGTGAGCCTCATGAACCGTTTGAAAGTCATCATAGCCTCAGCCCTCAGGTCAGAACAGCCAGCTCTCACCGAAACTGCAGAAAAGTAGAACATGTTTCCAAGGACTTTGCGGGTTCTCTCTTTAGAGTTTTGATTAATGTGTCAGTCGCACGTTCTGTTGCTTTAACGTGAATGCGTGAATTTAACGCAAATTTTAAAATGACGATGATGGCAGATGTAATTCGAATTAAAATGAGGAAGACTCAGTGACATCTCATACAATAAAAATCCTGCCGACCGGCCACTCGGGTCCTTTTTGGAAAAACATTGGATTTGTTCTGCAGATTCCCAAAAGCTACAGCATGGGGAAATGGCATTTATCCATGGTAGGTTATAAAAACATGTTTTGTTCGCTTCGTATGATTGTCGATAATATATATGTATATATATGTGTGTATATGTGGAGCATATACATACATACCATTTATGCGCCTACAGGCAAACTTGCAAACTTAAATTTGCGTGGTGTGTATGTGTTCATCTAGTTGAATCGAGTTTAGATTAAATGTCCGACCTATATCTGACATGTAACAATTAAGCACCTACTGTATAGCCAGGAGTGCATGTTTCATAACGCTATGCTGCTTTCACCGTTTTAGTATTTTCTTTTTAGGGAGAAACGGCTTTAAATGAATTAAACATTTTCTGGAGAGGCTGAGCAGTGAGAGCACCAGCCATTTCAGTGTAGGCTAAAGTGTCCTGTATTGCCTCGCATCTTATTTATGGATCAACATGATTTCATGACTTGAGTCAGACAGACAGTGATTGAAATGTATTACAGTGTGTACTAAAAGATTGTTGTTGGCCCACTGAGCATTTAAAGACTGCCAAACATGCTGTCATCATCACACAAGCAGAGTCTAATTCCTGGGTGTGTCTCTGTCTCTTCATCTGTGAGTTCAAGGCTGGGTTAAAAGTAAAAATTGAAATAATTAATATAATCTACATTTTGTCTGACTTTTACCTGTGTAACTAATTGTTTTCACGTTTGGACAGTGTGAATGTGATAAAAATGACTCATATGTAGGCTATATGTAGCCTTCTGGTTATTATTTAATGTAATTAGGATTTTTTCTTAACCTGTCTGGTTAAATAAAGGTAAAATAAATTTACATTATAGATGAGAAACTGAAAGACATTAGTGGAAAGGGTTGGTGAATGGAGCATAAATTAAGTTTTAGAATTCAGGCGTGGCTCCACTTGGTGTCATGTTACTTTAGGTGGTGAAGTATTGTTGGAGTAAACAAGGATCTGAGTTATCACTCCACCTTCAGATTGTCATTGTGTGTGTGTGTGTGTGTGTGTGTGTGTGTGTGTGTGTGTGTGTGTGTGTGTGCGTGTGCGTGTGCGTGTAATCTCATATATTACTTGGCCAATCAGCATCACAATTCCTTGTGCTTGCTGACACCAGGCCAAGGACCTCAATTCTTGAATATTTATCATATCAGAAAACTACATCCGTTAACCACCGAACCGCCAAGACACATTGCTTTTTCACCACGGTAATAAAAAATCAACACCGCCCCAGCTCTAAAATAGTAGAGGCTATGGGATAAGCGTCTTTCCAGGTTAACCAATTACAATGCTCCTGTCCCTCCTGTATGGTATGTACCGGAATTAGCCAATCAATCATTTAAGTTCAACAGTACAAGCCAACATTAGATTAACAAAATATGCATTTATAAACATGACAAGATACCCCCAAATTAGGAATGTCAATGTCCGTGCATGCACACACATTCAGCTCAGTAAGAGCTAATTCAGCCTTTGAATGCCAACTACTTGCACTAAAACTAATACAGCGCAGCTTGAAATCACAGATATGAGCATGCTGGATTAGCATAACAGATTTTGGGTGATGTGTGTGGGACATCCTGAGAGGAAGACAGTAGAGATGATGTACAACTAGTAATCACATGCTTTGTTTTTAATATTCTATTTGTACCACGACTTATTGTGTTTAATTTGTTCGTAGATTTACAGTATCTGTATACTATACTTGAAAGTAGTGCTGGGCATTATATTGATATTGTGATGTGAGACTAGGTATTATGTTTACTTTGTATATAATATTGTGAATTGTGATATGGCATAAGTGTTGTCTTTTCCTGGTTTTAAAGGCCGCATTACATTAAAGTGATGTGATTTTACCTTACAGTTCTAGATTATAGGCATTATTGATGATGATTTATCAAACCATCTCATTGTGTGAATATATTGTCAAAGCACAAATAGACATCTCATTATCGTCACATTATTAACTTTATTCTTCCATACCCGGGCGGGGACCTCATTTCTATTCTTAGAAAAGATTCAGTATCCTACTATAATTCTAGTAAGCTGACGGTGGGTGGGTGGGTGGATGGGGTCTTGGGTGTCCGATCAAACTGCGCATGCGTCGTTGTGTGCCAGGTTTCGCGAGAGAAACAAGCAGCGAGGTCTATGAAAACGAGGCCAAACCAAACGAACCCTATAACACCAACATTGGCCCTAAAGCGCTTACAATCGGCGGACATGGCAACACCGACTCTACACCATAGACCCCGCCCACTCTCTGCTGTGGAAAGTAAACACTCCAGATTTGTTTCCCCACACACGATGCACATTAGCTCCATAAAGAACGGTTCTATGTCGTTCTCTTCCAGGATCGGGCGAACGTCCGCCAAGGCTCCGCTGTTTACCCTTTTGTATACATCGTATCCCAAAACTAATGGTAGATTCTAAACCGCACGGATGTTTAAGGTTTGGTCGGCTGCATAATATTTTAGGTCGCCAGCGAAACTACCCGTTTAAATCGCTTATTTAGTCAGCCTGTGGCCATGTTTCCCATTGTAGCCAAACCGGGAGCAGTAGTGGCAGCGGACGTAGGGTTTTTTTCCGGGTTCAATGGGAAACATGGCCACAGGTTTCGCGAGAGAAACAAGCAACGAGGTCTATGAAAACGAGGCCAAACCAAACGAACCCCATACCACCAACATGCAACCTGATAATAATGTCCAAAGCATGTCTGTGTATGTTTACATCCATTACTGTGTTGGCGTTAGTTGGGATTAATGTTTATTAGCCAAACCAAGTTACTATGAGCCGTTAGCGTGATGCTAAGCTAACGGACGTTTGGCGCTAGCATGCGGCTAACGCTAATGCTAACGTCGTCATCGTGACTTAATCAACAATGTAAACGTTTCATCAACACACTTTATGAACCTTACTGTGGTTAATATTATCAGTGCTACCCAAGTAGTCCATTGAAAAGTATTATTTTGGTGTATTTTGTGTATTGTAACTTGGACACTGTAACTTAATGGTAGCTGGGGCGACGCGTTGTTGGCTCATGGTTCAGAATGCCTCATGGGTATTGTAGTCATTTTCTGCTATTTCGGTTCTACTGTGATAGACTGTGCTACATTACCTGCTGTTTAATTGTGAATCATATATGCTATGAATATATGGTAATACAATGTTTATTTTCCTGTATTTCCAGGTTTATGACCTGAGTCATCTATGACCTGTGTGTCATCTGTGTGTCCAGTACTTTGTACTGTGTTGGTTAAAAAAGACAAAACACGAGTTGTGACAAAGACGTGTGATTCTCTGATTAATGTTGTTAGTGGTGTAAAATGCCATCAAAAATATACTCAAGCCTGCTGCAGGGCAACAGAAAATAGCAAGCCTATTTTGCTCTTTTATATAGCAAATTTTTATATATATACGAGGGGACGCGCGCCCTTCACCGGGTATGGTGAAGGGCGCCCTTCACCGGGTATGGTCTAGTAGAGTAGAATTGCATACTGTGCCCGTCTCTTGTGGGGAAAAAAGTCAAAACCTATGATGATTATTCACATTATACATTCTCTCGTTGTATCGACTTGAGTGAATTAAATATTAGTGGAAGTAAGCACTGATGGCTTGTTTAAATCTGAAGGACCCCCTGTGGTCCCTGAACTGCACTTTGAGAAGCTTTACCTAAGAGCACTTTAAAGGTTCAATACTGTACAATCAGAATACAGTATATCGTCGCTGATGGGCAGAAACCCATATATAAATCAGTGCTATTGAACACCCTTCTGAACACCAAGTCTGTGTGTGGGTTTTACAAATATTGAACCAATGAAAATACATTGGATCCTCAAACTGTCGGTCAAAACACCTAACTTTGGAAATGATTGTTTTTTCCAGCATTGATTAGAATGATTAGTCGGATGGAAAAAACCCTATCTCCACATTAATGGTCAAAAGCCTCCTAATTCAACTTGAGTTGTATTTGGGTAAAATGGTGATAATATAAGGACACATTCAAGTATCTGACAATGTATAAAGTCACCATACCAACTTTGATGAGGCAGTATTGTGGTGTTCTAATTTTCTCATTTCCTGAAAACTTAATATTTTGGACATAGCTGGCTTCTGCCCGACAGCAGAGATATGGTCAAAAGCTGTACATGACATTTTTAACATTAGAGAAATTACAGTTAAGTTATTCAAACACTTATTCAGACATTGTCTGGACAACCTCAGTTCCAAGACTCTCCCCAGCCATACTTTCTTCTCTTCTCTCCTCCTTTAGGACCCAGTGCAGGAATGGGGGGAGGAGGTGGAGGATGGGGCTGTGTTTGGCATCACACTGCGCAGGGAGCCAAACATGGATACATCAGAGCCCCCTCCAGCCTCTGGCTTCATCCAGTATCACACAGTAAAGGTGCGCAGACTAAAGGCTGGCACCCTGGAGCGTTTGATCACCCACTTGCTGGACCCGGAGCATCGGGAACCTGACTTCACCCATGTCTTCCTCTCAACCTACAGGGCCTTCACCTCAACCAGCTCCCTCATTGAGCTGCTGTTTGAGAGGTGAGAGACCAGACTCCCACTGTCTAAAGCTCAGGTAGCCTTCAGGGTTCAGCCATTGTTTGAGTAAATGGAAGGACTGTTAGGAAACGTTGGGCTGTTTTAGCAGACGGATATAGCCAAGGACTAAGGATTTATGCCCATTTATACATAATGGCATAAATATAACACCGTAAAGTAGTTTTGTCAGTGTAACACAGAATTTCATAAAAGGAAATTCAGTCACACCATAGTTGATTACAAACTCTTTGCCAAGAGAAAACGAATTGGTAACCCTTTATTTTACTACTACATTCCTAGAAACTATATTTTATTACCATCTGCTTTCCAAGTAGATAACTGATCCAGGTAGCTCAGTCAATAGAGCACTCGCCTTTGGACTCGGTGTATGAATACCACGACTTGGGTTATTAAGACGCGCGGTAAAGGGAGCTGATGGTACAGTAGGTGTTTCGCTCCATCTCCGCAATTAATCTCCCAGAAGTCTAAACTCCCTCTTGGCTGATACTCACAATAAGCCACTCCAGCCTACCTATTTACTTACTTAAAATAAAGGGTTACTAACTAATGTATTTCCTTCTAATTTATTTAATGAGCAACACAAGTTCAGTCGGTAAACTACCTAGCTGATTGGACCACTAGTGAGCATTTAAAAGCAAACCAATCATTCACACGCTTTAATGTCAAGTACAGTATGTGGTGTACTCTGCCCCAGTTGACTCCCCATCTTCAGACTAGTGTTGTCACTCTCAACCGCCTCCTCCCAAGCGCAAATTGGTTAGATCTGCTATTACTGTTTTATTTGGCCACGCCCTCTCCAGCTCCAGCTCGTTAGATCTGCTTTTACTGTATGTGCCTTTGGGGAATTATGTTACTCCTGACCAAAGTCTATACACATGTATGCAACAGTGAGCCATAAAAGCAGATCTGGTCTACCAAAACCAAACCTAAACCAAACCTAGGGTCATAGCCATCAATAAACCTATTCAATCAATAGTTGAGTTGTCCTGACTGGAGCAGTTGAGATGTTTATGATGCTATACGTTTTTATTTCCTGTGACTAAGTGCCTCATTGATTATTTTTGGTATGGGACAAAAAAAAATAGTATTTTAAGATTTGACTCATCTTAAATGATCCTTTGGTATTAATTCTACTACTCACTGTGTGTCACAGAGGCAGGCTGTGGGAAGCTCAAAATGCACCTGCCGATGACAATTGGCCAGGATTTCTGAGACACAGCAAGTAGACAGAAAGGGTAACATCTTATAGCGAGGCCGATATATGGAGATAAGGTGACAATGGGATATCTTTAAACACTGTGGTGGTGTTCATTGATTGTTGCATATGTTCAATCAATATCTACAGGTGGTGTGATTTTTGGAATGTCTGTCTGTTATTTAAGAATGTCCCACTTATCCTCATATCACATATGTCATTGGCATTGTTTTTTTTAGCACTTGACTTTTATTTCCATTTTTATACATTCTGTAATCACATTATATGGACATGCGTACATACACAAAACAAAAACAGACCAAAAAAATTTGCATCACACATGCAACATCATCAGACACATCACAGAAAAACTTACAAAGGCATCACAGACACAGGCAAACAAAGATCATTATTCCAAAAGCACCAGTCGTCCATACATAACCTTCAGGACACTCTGGTCAATAGCGCAAGGAGGACAGACAACCAAGTCTTTCAATCAAGTCCAGTCCATTGACATTAAAGGAGAATTCCGGTCATTTTAAGTGTTATGTTTGATGTGTGTCAAATCACTTACCAACGTAGAAATGAAAATCGCGTTACTCTACAGATCCCCCTGTCGACCCCCACCGTTGGCATAATAGGAGTCGCCCGCATAGCAGCAATTCGCCTATTTTAACAAATGTAAAGTCTGTTTTTTTCTCCTAGTACTCATTGTGGAGTCCCATGATAACGTAACAGGCGCTAAAACTCCCGACAAGCTAACGGCTAATAACAGAACGAGCTAACGCTGGGGCTGCTTATCTCTCTGCATGGCAGCCCCAGGTTGCCAGGTCGGGAGAGAAACCGGCAACCAGCATTAGCTCGTTCTGTTATTAGCCGTTAGCTTGTCGGGAGTTTTAGCGCCTGTTACATTATCATGGGACTCAACAATGAGTACTAGAAGCAAAAAAACAGACTTTGCATTTGTTAAAATAGGCGAATTGCTGCTATGCGGGCGACTCCTATTATGCCAACGGTGGGGGTCGATAGGGGGATCTGTGGAGTAACGCGATTTTCATTTCTACGTTGGTAAGTGATTTGACACACATCAAACATAACACTTAAAATGACCGGAATTCTCCTTTAAGGGGGGACCGCATCCCCAATCACTCTGGGCAGCTGCAGTACTACCGGTGTCCATCTGATTCATTGGCATTGTTAACATGTAACCAACCATACTTAAAGTTGAACCGGTTTTTAGAACATGACAGTCTGAGAGACATCTGTCAAGTAGCTACCCCTTAAAAGCTGCGGTGGTTCAAAAATCGTATTACTTTGAGCCAGTCTCACTGACTTAATTGAGGTAAACCGATGAGTTAATTGAGAAATTACATTTGTTTACAGTTTTTGTGAGTTCAGTTTCATAAAAATATTTAAAAATAATTTACCACAGCAGATCCTTGAAAAAAATATACTGTATTGATGTATCAGTGGGCTTTAATCCAAGACCATAAAATTGTCCAAACACTGTTTCGTCCATCTGTTGTATTCTAGCTATTTCCAGTCTGTGCTGTCTTGCATAATAAAGGCCATCCTGTATTGGCCTATGGTCATTGCTGTTTAGTTGATAATTTAGTTGTTAAACAGACTCCCTCATATCTGTGCTACTGGTGGCAACAGGTTTCCTGTGGGCTTAAAGTGATGTCACTTTCAGTACAACCCTAAGCAGCGAGTGTGGTTCCTTGGATGGTTGCCTGTATAAATGTGTGTGTGAAAGGGAGAATTTAACGCAAATTGTAAAGCGCTTTGGATAAAGGTGCTATAGAAATGCAGATCATTTACCATGTTAATTTGTACATGTTTCTCTTATGAGTCCATCCATTACATTACAGGATCCTAATTTAACAGGCAAAAATAAAGTCTCCCTTTGATATAATTTTAGCATAGCAAGAACAAGATTATCAGAGATCTAAAATCTAAATTAGCATGGTTAAAGATTGTAGCCTACAGTATATGTGCGCTGCTGATATAGGCCACATTTTGTCCTTTGTCTAATTAGGGACAAAATTGGCGTCCCTTCGTTGTATTTAAGAGTTTCGTAAAGTTAAGATTATGCATGTACAGTATCTGTTAAGGTTAGTGTTGTTTCAGTATTTAGACCTGGAACCCCTACAGGGTATACGTAACTATACATTTCAATCCGGGAACAACACGGTTCAGGAATCTGCCATCAGAATAACCACTCCAGGGGAGCCACATGTGCACCGTTGTTCCGATCCGCACCAAACCTGGCACTAAAACTGTTCAGGGGTGTGCCTTCAGAGTAGTCATATCAGGGGCCACATGTGTGCCCCAGGGGCCACTTTAGGGCCCCTTGGGTGCCACAGGCGCACCGTTGTTCTGATCTGCACCAAACTTGGCACAATCACTGTTCAGCGGTCAGCCATCAGAATAGTCATACCAGGGGCCACATGTGGCCACAGGCACACCTTGATCCAATCCGCAACAAATTTGGCACACACACGTTCAGGGGTTAAACATGAGAATAGACACACCACGGGCCACACCTGGGGCCATGCAATGTCCCCAATAGTTTGTAAAACCATGCATGTAATCTCTGGGTGGTGTTTTTGTCTGGGCTGGGCACTCCTCCCACCAGCAGGAAGGGCAGAGCACAGGGTCAGCATCCCTGCAGCTGGTACAGATTCACTAAACTTGCTGAAGGACACTTCCACAGGATGGACACTTGGGCTCATTGGGAGACCTTCCTGTTGCAAGATGGTCTTCTAACCGGCCAATCCAATATGTTGGCACGTTTTATATTCTAGTCTTTTCTTACTTTCTGCACTGGAATGTTTTATAACTCTTAACAGGACGGTGAAGACTTACAGAAAAGTGCGTGCAGAGAAAACCTATTATTGTACACACAGGACCCAAGCCAGGAATTCAACTGGGAACATTGTTTACAGCACCTCAATTTGAATGTTTTTGAGCTGATGGGTAATTTAGTTTGGTCTCTTTCCATAGGGATGACTCGGTTGCCAACCTCGATAACACTGTCTGCCTAAGAAGGTAAGCGCAACCATTATTTATAAAACAAACTATCAATTCTATTAATCTGAGAGTATTCACCTGTGGATGTCTTTAACTTATATTGGGATTTCCCGACCCAGAGTATTAAATAAGAGCACAATGGCTGCCATGTGAATGTAATCAGTTGACACTTTTTGATGTTCCTGACCATCATCCCCAGCCCCCTGCTGCCAGTGATCAAACTGTGGCTTCAGGAGTTCAGTGAAGACTTCTGTGAGCCCCCTGAGCATCAGGCCCTCCGCCTACTCTGTGGCCATCTGAGGCATCGTCTCAGCTTTAGACGATTGGCTCGGACTGCCGAGAGCCTGCTCAAGAAGTTCCAGGAACAAGGTACACAAATAATAGAAGATATTTAACAAAAATAGGGTCTATAATTCTGTTTTTGATTCTTGTAATTTATGAATTACAAGAATCGTTCCATGTATTTGACAGATTGCACTTCGCGCAGTGAGTCCACATCAGAACAGAATGGTGAATCTCACCAGCCAGAGGAACATGGCCATGAAGAGGATGGAGGAGAAATGATCAGCAAGAATGAAGACGGACTGAGTTTCATGGACTTTCTTGTTAAGGACGTGGCAGAGCAGCTGACCAGATTGGATGCAGTGAGTAATCAGATTATCCATCACTATTCTTTTCTACAACATTGCAGTTACAAAAATATTAAAACCTAATTTCTGTTTATTTTTTAGGGGGTCTACCAATTTCCTCAATCTGTACTTAAATGATACGTCCTTGTTACTTCTCCTGTAGGAACTGTTTGTGCAGGTGGTGCCCTTCCATTGCCTTGGCTGTGTCTGGTCCCAGCGGGACAAGAAAGAGAACCGGAACCTGGCTCCCACAGTGCGTGCAACAATTGCACAGTTCAACGCCGTCACCAACCGTGTCATTACCTCACTGCTCTGCCCAATCACGCCAAGCCCTGCCACCTCTTCTCCTCTCTCCTCCCCCATCTCAAGCTGCTCCTCCCCGCCTACAACCCCAGGCTCTCCCCGTTCTTCTCACACTAGTCCCACTCACAGAGCGCATGTCCTAGAGAGATGGATTGCCATTGCCCAGGTCAGCATCAATTATAATATTGATACACCTTTATTTGGATTGCACCTTTCTTAACCCATTTAGAGCTGAGGCCGCTTCTAAAAACGCCTTCTAAATCCTGACCTAAATATGTGCTTTACAGAATAAACTAGAAAGGTTTGCCCGCAAACTTTGTTCATAGCCACTTGGAATGGGATCTGAAAAAATCTAACTGATACATCTTGATCACATGACCCCAGAGTCTGGACAAAATCTGTAGGAGTAGTAGCAAAAGGTGTGTTTTGAAGAAAACACACTATGACTGAATATTTAACTTGGCACAAACGGGGCCTATAAGTTGCATCATGATCCAAGGAATCCAGGGGAAAAAAAGATGTTCAAGAGTTAAAGGCCAAAACGTGAAGTGGGCTATTGTAGCGCCACCATGAGGAGATTTAAAAAATTGGGATGGAGGTTCTTCCTTGGCTTAGTGGGAATGTGTGTTCAAAGTTTCCCAGAAATCGGGCTCTGCATTCATGATTTTTGTGCAAAACGGCCACCCCTACAAACTTTGGAATGCCAATTGGAATGGAATATGAGAAATGACGTCTTGATCACATGACAACTGAGATAATGTATACCGATTTTCGTGAGGTTTGGACAAAAGCTGTAGGAGTACTTGAATGTATTTAGCATAAATTTGTCTCATGATGGCACTATAACTGGCTGATTTGAAAAACAATTGGGTGGAAATTCTTCCTTGGCCTACTGGGAGTGTGCGTGCAAAGTTTCCTGCCGATCAGTCCAGTGATTTATTTTTTGCATGTTCGCTCTATTTGTAGTTTTCATGAGAAGAGAGAGGATAGAGGTAGAGTAGAGCAGGAGAGATGAGAAGAAAGGAAAAGAAAACAGAATACAAACAGGTCAAATAATTAAAGATATACATAACTAGAGTTTCGGGGGGCTACGCCCCCCTCAACCCCAGCCGCGCACGGGGCCCAGCGTGGCCGCGTGTATATTGGGGATGGAGGCGAGTGTTAGGCGTGCAACAGGCGGGGGGGGAGGTAGCAGTGTGTGCTGTGGAGGCTGTTGCTAACTTGCTATGAGGCAGAGAGGGAGGTAAAGAGTAGACAGCGTGGCGACGTGCACAGGGGAGCGGATAGTGTGGCTGTAAGTACAGGAAGAAGTAGAGGCAGCGTGTGTAGACATTGTAGTGACCTGAATGGAGCGTGGTGGTGGAGAAGAGACGCAGCAATGCAGAACTGTTGTTGCGCGTTGGCGACGTGTTGGTGAGCGTTGGCGGCGTAGAAGCATGTGTGTGTGTGAGTGTGTGTGCTGTGTGTGTGTGGAGAAGGGACGTTGTGCCGACTGTATGCAGTGGCGTGGTGGTGAGGAAGAGGGGGTGGAGGGAGGGGTGTTGGTGTTGCCAGGTGAGCGTGTTGTAAGCGCGGCGGGCGCGAGTTTCAGCGAGGTGTAAGTGAGGCATGTAGGGAGAGAATGTAATAGTTATGCAGGGGGTCCGCGGTCAGCCCGCTGGTGGCCGGACCCCCTGTAAGTGTAGGGGCGCGTGGGGACCCCCGTAGAAGAGGGCGGGGCCCTTGGGATGGGTGTTGTTTGTTTGATGTAGGTGGTTGCTTCTTTCTGGCGCTGGCTGTGCAAACCTGGCAACCCAGCGCATGCTGGCGGTGGCGTTACACCAGAAATGGTTCCTGGAGAAAATGGTGACCAAAAAAACATTTTGGAAAAAAAGGAAAAAACCCCCGCACCGGCTGCCTGCTGTTGTGGTGATTAGGTCGTGCGCACGGTAAACGGTACGAAGCTGCCTCCCCTTCCGTTTTGTCCGACATTTGGTGAGTAGAATTAATTATGTTGCGCGGTGGAAAAGGTGTAGTGAGCAATGAGATGTCCCCTACGCGACGCGTAAATTCAGCGCGGCCGCCGTGGCGAGTCAGTTGGCGACATGTGGTCTGGCGGTGCGTTGTTTATTCGATAACAGAGCTGTGGGGTGTCCGCACCGAGGGTGCGGAAGTCGGTCGCCATTTATATAGTTAGATATACAGATAGAGTGTGTAGTAGCAGTTATGTACATAATGTTTAGAACATTAGCGTCGTATGTAGGTGTGTGCATGTAATTTCAGGATCGTTAGCATCATATGCAGGTGTATGCATAACATGCTGCTTTGAGGTGAGGTTAAAGAAAGTAGCAGCAGGTAGTGTTCTTAAAGTGCAGTTCAATAGACCAGTTTGAGTGACAAGGGAAGATGCTAACCACACATATACAGACAAATCCACCCGCTATGAGTTGATGCGTTTTCCGGATTAAATGGTAGAGGGCGGATAATGGATCATATAATACAGTCATAATGTTTCAAATGGTACCTTTGTGTTGGTCTGTGATGTTTGTTGAGTGAATCCTGACAGTTCTCTCTGTAGGAGTGCAGACAGCTGAAGAACCTCTCCTCCCTGAAGGCCATCGTGTCGGCCCTGCAATCCAACGCTGTCTACAGACTCAAGAAGACTTGGGCTGCTGTTAGCAGGTCAGAGAGGGAGACTGTTTAGGGAGATTAATTGACCATATCCACCTGGTGGCCATTTGGCACTTTCTCCACACTCTTGAGGATATATATTTTGAAATCCTGAAAAGATAAAGCGGCAAACACAATTTTTGTTTAGGACATTGCAGATGAGATTGAAAATGTATTTGGGTAGAAAACCATGAGTAATAGTACGTAGTTGCAGGGGGCACCCCTTCAACTCTTTCCTGTCGTAAGAAGTTGCTGTGCTGAAGCTTATTGAACTCACATTTCATTATAATATCTTTGTTTTCAGGGAGAGTATGGCCATCTTCGACCACCTGTGTGAGACCTTTCCTGATGAGAACTGTGTCCTAACCAGCAGAGAGTTCATGGTGGAGGTAACAACAGTTGTTTTCGGCATAGTTTCATAATAATGTTGCTCTGATGATTTTGTTATCACAAATACAGGATCAAACTTTCCAGAGAGCTGCCTGTCATAGAAACTGTTGGCCAAATCACGTAATCTGATTGGTTGATAGTTGTGTTATATAATGACCATATACCATGGTTATGTATGAAGTCTGCCTTTACAGTTCTATATCACTCTACAGCTAAGAAAGAAACCTGTTAACCTGCGCTCACACCAGCACTGACTTTGTCCCTAGGTGTTGCCGGCAAGTTGCTGTTACCTAGCTTCCGCCATACGGTTGCTCAATATTAATTAATTTCACATTGCTTCTGTTATGGAACAAAATCTCAGTGTGAAGGATTGACAAAGTTTATTAAGAGATCATCAGCAGCAGCAGGTCTCACTAGCCTTGTTTGCTAAGCCAGGACTGGCAAGACTTCTCTCCCAAGACCCAACATGGCAACAGCCTCTACTGGGCAGAAGCCTCCCTCAGGTGCAATCCTTCTTATAGTTGTCCACTCACACAGAGATGCCGTCCTTGAATGGTCATATTCTATGACACTAACAATAATAGTTTCGCTGACATGTTTATGTTGAGAATAGTAGAAGTGCACGAAACTCTAATGAGTGCAACAGGAGTTTGTGACCAGCCCCTTGCTGTGGAGCCAAACATTCTAAACAAAGTTTGAATAGAAATCATGAAATAATTGAACAAATAATATGCACATTTGGCATTCTATAATGTTCCCACTACACTGCCATGCAGTTATAGGGATTGTTTGTGCAGGCAGTCGAGAACTAATTGTAGACATTTTTCTTGTTATGAAATTGTTATTACAATGTTTGATTGTTATTAAATACTTTTAATTGGGATATGTATATTATTCTCATGTTGCTATATTTGGTAGCTGTTTTATAAAAGCAATAACTCAACTCCAGGCCATGGTATATTGTCATTATAGATCACATGGGGGTTGTCGGGGTGGTGTGAGTTATTGCTTAAATGTTCCTCTGTCTACAGTATATTCCATTTCCCCTGTTACTCTTGCTACTTTGATCAAATAGCCACCCCCAGTCAAAATCAAATGATAAGAATGTTTGTACAAGGATAAGGCTGTAAAAAGGTACAAAGAACAATTGTACCTTCACAGCCAATGCAAATAAATTGAGCTGGAAATAAGGGTAGATTGTTGGAGACAGATACTAGACATTGGACAAGCTCAGCTCAGTTGCTTAGCTATCGCTCAAATCAAATTAAAGTACACACAATATACACATAATACAAGTACAGTACATAAACCTATGAATGAAGCCAACACAATATCTATAGTAGGACAGATGTAACATTGGCTGTAGAACACATGCTTAAATGTGTTTCTGTGGATTTGGCATCTGCCTCAAACATGGGGCACACCCAACAAAGTAGTTGGCCTGCTGTATACAATAATATATATAACCATCCACAGTGTGTTTTTTGTATTTTTCTGTTCAGGATGGGACTCAGACTGAGGATCACACAACATCTGACCCCAAATCACCCAAACACTGCCCCTTTGCCAGGCAATTGGTGAGAGTGATGTTCAGACTTGATGCTATTCCTGTGGATTTTCCTTTTAAAAATCCAAAGACCAAAATAGAGTGGATGTTTGAGTTTGCCAGCCAGTGCAAAATGAAATGCAAGTCTATATTCGTCCTGGGCTGCATCAGCAGTTCTACTTCTCTAAAAGTCACATGCAGTTTAACTAGACTCAAGGATAAAATTACCGTACTGCAGATATACAGTAAACTTAAATAGACCAGTTCCCCCTTTTTGATCAAACTGCCTCCCTCCTCCTTGAGTTGAGCTAAACATGACTGTTACTCCTGACACTTATGTATACAATTAGGTTACAAAATACACACCGTTTGACACAGTGCATGTATAAGAAACAGGACAAAGTAAAAGCCAATTCTTTATTGGCAAGAAGGATAAGGATTATGATAATTATTTTGATGGTTTGTACATTGACTATAGTAAAATGACATTGTATGATGTATTTTCCTCCTCATTGTCTGTCAGAGTTCCAGTGGTGGTATCGTTCCTTACCTGGGCACGTACCTGACTGTACTCACCATGCTGGACACAGCACTTACAGACATTGTAGAGGTGAGAACACGTCTCAATGCTGTGGATCAGAAACTACTAAAAGCACTTTTATGGCGCAGTGTAATTCACTGTATTTATTGTTTCCCATTCTGAAGGGTGGACTCATCAACTTTGAGAAGCGCAGAAGGGTAGGTGTCACCTCCTGGATGAATGCTACTAATATCACTAAAACACAAGACATATATATATTTTTTTAAACTACTGAGTTCTTATCTATGTGGTTGATTTTTATTCTGTTCCAGGAGTTTGAGATTCTCTCTCACATCCGCCAACTGCAGGGGTCCTGTTCACAGTATAGCCTTCCAGTCAACCCTGATATAATCACCTGGATACAGGCACACACACTACTCACAGACCAGGAAAGGTGAGAAACACACACACACACACACACACACACACACACACACACACACACACACACACACACACACACACACACACACACACACACACACACACACACACACACACACACACACACACACACACACCACATGCATATAAAATAGCGCAACAGATAACTTTGTGGCATTGAAAATCTAACCACTCTCTTGTCTCTGTCTGCCCTCTTTCTATCTGTCTCGTTATGCTCTAGCTATGAATTGTCCCGAGATCTGGAGCCCCCCATGGACCCCTGTCCCAGTTCACCCAGCTTGTGGAGTCACCGTCTGCTCGCCAAGAAACACGCCACGTAAGTCTGATATGAGTCCTAACGGGCAGGCATACTCCGGCCCTTCTGACTACAGACACTTTGATGTAAACTCTCCTCATTGCCTGATAACGTAGGTCAATTATGTCTTTTTTTGACTACAAGAACTAAGTCAACCACACTGTGCTGTGTTATACATTTCACAGGTTCTGGATGTGTTTCCATACGCTACAGCTCACTTTCACATACTGTACATTTCTCAGAACCTAATTTTGGCCCTGCTCAGGAGGTACTGTAGTACTAACCCTGAGACCTGGGAACCCATGGGAGGAGGTGTTGCACTGGAATAGTCTTAATTCTTTCAAAAATAACAAACAGCAGATCTTAAAGCTCACAATGCATCACAACACGTTGTGTCAGTTGGTAGATCTGCTATTTTTATTTTAATGATTTACCTTCAGGGATGGTTCTAGTAATAATGGAAATGGAAACAAACAATCTCAGAAATTCACAGGTCGTGGAAAGTTTCAGATTTTGGCAGGTTCTGGGTTATCCTTTGTAGTCGAAATGAGCCATTAGCTTACTTGAATAATCATAGCCTAGAGTCACAAAAGCTACTCTGAGAAGAGATTTTAAATGGTTCCATTTAGCACCAATAAGGGTTCATTGCTGAAATGTGCCCATGTGTGCAGGTCACGGACAGCCAGTGAGAGCTCCAGCAGGAGAACCCACTCTGACCAGATCAGCGTGTCCTCCTCTGGTTCCAGCAGTTCAGAAATGGAGGATCTGTCCAGTCCACAGCCCTCACCTCTCAGACTC
Source organism: Gymnoscopelus microlampas (assembly GCF_963454915.1). Taxonomy (NCBI): domain Eukaryota; kingdom Metazoa; phylum Chordata; class Actinopteri; order Myctophiformes; family Myctophidae; genus Gymnoscopelus; species Gymnoscopelus microlampas. Next base: position 32,663,509 of record NC_139939.1, read on the forward strand.
AAACTCAAGGTGTGGACAGTGGTGAAAACACATTATTCCTTTTTGCTTTTTTTTTGTTTTATGACTGGTATCTTTGACTGGTATTTATAATACAATTGGCCATATTCACAGGGTGGCCATTTTGCTCTTATGTCACCCCTTCAGGGTGGGAAACCCCACCCTAAAGAGGTGACATACTGTAAGAACAAAATGGCAGATGTGTGAATATGATCAATTACATGTCCTCTGTCCTCTGCTCTTCCTGTTTCAGTCTCTCTCAGGCTCTCTCCACAATGTAGCCGAGGACTTCTCCTCCTGCTCCATGTCGTCCTCATCTCCCAGTCCTTCCATGTCCTCCTGTAGCTCCTCTCAGCCTGACCTCAGCTCATTGTCCTTAGTCATAAGCCCAGACCCATCTTCCTGCTCCCAGTCATCGTTGCCTGTCTACAACAAGCAGGTTGCTGACTCCTGCATCATCCGGGTCAGTGTGGAATGTGAAAACAATGGCAACGTCTACAGGAGCATACTGGTAAGGAGACTTGGATATCAGAAGTATGATACAATAACACCTATTGACTTGGTTTGAAGACATGCTGTAGTCTGAGGAAAGTTAAACAAAAGAAAATATAAGATATGACTCTGGCCATTCAGCACTTGTAGTAGTACTGTACAACAGAAATGTACGTCAATTTCAATGTACCAGCTGTAAGAGCTGAAGAAGAGATCAAAATTGTACAAGCTGTCACTGGTTAGAAGAAAATTATCTGATGTAATAGAATTCTCTGCATGTCTCAGACGTGATTATTGGGTGTTTACAAAATGTTTTAGTCTGTTTGCAAGGGTGGCACTGCACTCTGGCAGCATTATCTCACTAATATCGTATCTTATCCTGCTATGTCAGTTCATCCTTATCCATTGTTCTCCATTGGGTTGACCAATTGATCTTTAATTGACGTGCAGGGATTGAGGAAGCACATTCTTCACTTTTCCTTCTCACATAAACTGTTATTAGTATTTTTGCCACTGTCCCCGCAGGCTAAAGTGTTTGTAGTCGCGGACCCCTAGCCTGGATGGACGGTCAACGCCACAGTTTTATTGATTGTTGGTTGGTTGTCAGGGTGACATAACGACCAGTCGTGGCCCGGCATCCCTGGGTATGGACTACTAGTCCTTAGAAACAGGTTGCACTCATCCTTCTTTCATTGCGGATTGGCTTTGAATCCAACAGCAAAACGTTTCAGGCATTCATTTTTTCTAATGTATGGTTTTACGCTTCTGCTGGCGACAGCCGTTGCAGGAGATTGTACGTTTGTACGTACAGTGAATGTGATCGCTCAGGAATGCATTAAGGGTATTTCTTCAAATTTGGCACCAACGTTCACTTGGACTCGAGGATGACAACATAACTCAAGAATTCATAATTATGCTAATTGTGACACAATTTCACAGAAATGTCTAATAGGATCACATTAAGTAAAGATTTTGGTTAAATATCACTATGACCTCACAAAACACGTTTTGTCTATAACTCAAGAATTAATTTGCTAATTATGACACAATTTCACACACATCACGTCTAATAGGATAAAATGACGAAGTGATGACATTTTATACCCAAAAGGTCAAAGGTCAACTTAATCTTCTGCAATTACATTAGAAGGGGAGATTGTGACCATATTTCACATTTGGTCAGATTGCTATCTTTGATGTGGTTACTAAATTATTGACACTAATCTTGGGTGACCAGTGCTAGGTTGAAACTGTGGCGATTGTATAGATCTTCTGTGGTTGAAGATGTGTGTGACGTATCCACATTTTAGAAGCTTCTTTGCAGCAACATCCATATTTGAAACATGGTATATAAGCCTAGTGTCGTGGCTACAACGTTGTGTTCTATCAGAATCATTAAAAAAAAAAAAGTATGTGAATTTGATTTGGTGCCACTTGTATGGGTCCCCCCCTCTTCATTTTACTCCTGTTCCTCTGGTAGTCCAGCACAAGCTCATTGGTTTTGCTGTCATTGAGCTTCAGTTCACCATTTGACAAAGCTTCCTACAAGTCCTCTGTAATAAATATTACCTAAATGAAGACGGCATGTTTCTCACAGGAAATTATTCACTGTAATCATACCTGTCAACATAGTGATAAATGTCACTAAAATAAATAGTCTTCACTTCATACAGTCAGACAAAGGATTGTAAACTGCAACTGGTTGGCAGAGGCATTTGTATTTAGAAAGTTGAAACTGTACTTTTTCTCTGTACTGACACATGCGTACTCTCCTTAGCTAACAAGCCAGGACCACACACCCCAGGTTATTCAAAGGGCTCTGGAAAAGCATAACATTGAGGGTGTCAGCTGTCATGACTACAGTCTCAGTCAGGTGCTCACCAATGACAAAGGTAAGTTCACACCACCACCTCCTTGCATTTGATCTAACCACAGTCTGCTGCTCCATTCCTAGAATCAGGAGGATGGATATTGTAGTTTACAACACTGTTATGACCCCAAGTTTTACTAGGGGATGGTGGGGAGATACATTTTTGAAAGCCCAGGGAAAAAGAGGAAATGATAACAAATTACATTAAAGATGTTAAGATTTTATGTACAGAAGCAAAATGAATAACAAACTACTAAGTTACCAATGCTCTGAACAATAAATAAAAGATGCTCTCCAATATGTAAACTAAAATATACACAATGGCCGTTCAATAACTAAAAACTACTCCAAAACTCTCAAAGGAAGAGCCATAAGTTAACAGGTAACACACAGGGGAACATGAGCTATGGGAATCACAGACACAAGTGAACTAAATCATGATTAATATTTATTCTTAAGGGCTTGCTGATGTAATCACGCTTTACATTTGGCAAGAAGTAATTGGACTATTAGGGACTTCTGACATAAAAAATACACAAAGATTATGACCAGGGGTATGCTCTATAAGTATACATACAGTATACTATAGATATTTGTCATTTCATTGGCACTTTAAGCCCTAATCTTTTCAAAATGTGTCCTGGACGGCTGGCGTAGCGGTCCGGGCACCTAGGCACCTGGCGGCGTGTCGACCTTTGCTGCGTGTCACTCCCCATCTCTCTCACCCCATTTCCTGTCAGTCTACTGTATACTACCAAATAAAGGCAGAAAAGGCCCAAAGAAAGTGTCTTACAACATTTCCGAAAATAGCCGATATACAAGCTTTGTGAGCTTGTATCAGAGCATGTGAGCGGAGTGGAACGGGTGGAAATGCCACTCGGCGCTCCAGGGGGCTGGTTTCACGCTCACTATTCGCTCATGTTGACCCCCCCGCGCTCCGTCGCTCACGTTGATTTGCGCACCTCCCGCTCCATGCTCCGCTCAAACCGGGCCGCTCAATAGTAAAAAAAAAAGAAAATATTTTTTTTTTAGAAATTCTAATGAAATCTTGATCAAGGACGTGCTCTGTGCACTGCTGGATGTCTGTGTGTCTCTGAGTCCGTGCGACCGGGCATGCTCAAACATTCGGTGCGCAGCCCCTGCCGGAGCGGCTTGGAACAGCAGGCGGTCCTCGCTCCGAGTAGCGCTCCAACCTTTTTTCTTGTATTGTAGATATATTTTTGAACAGAATTTGAAACTTTTTGCCTATAATAACATGGCCAAAATGTGGAAACCATAGTTAAAGTAATGCTATAAGTAATGCGTCAACCTTGTTTAAAAACGTAATTATCTTTAAAAAATAAAAAGATAAGCTCAATCTTCTTTTTTTCCTTCCTATATGTAATACCTTCCTCTTCTTTTCACTTCAGAACTCCAAATTCCTGATAAAGCAAACGTATTCTATGCAATGTGCACTTCGGCCAACTATGACTTTATCCTGCGCCAGCGCTCGAGGAGCTATGGCAGACATTTGGGCTCCTCTTCCAGCCCTGGGACTCAACCCAAGGGACGCCTGGCCAAATGAACAGCCGCACTCCTGGCTAGTTATGGGATAATAACTGCATCTGGAAGAGTTCAGTGAAGAGAACCAATACTATGTTCCTGCAGTGCAGGAGGAGAAATGCAGTCCTGAAAACTGCAGCCTCCTGCGCTGCAGCAACGTGCTACTTGTAGAGACACATCTGGCACAATCACCCACTAGTTCTCTCTGGGTGTAAATCTCATCTACACATGTAACTGCAATATTAAAGTTTCCCTAGTCACTGAGAATTTTGAGTACAAATTACCTTACGGCACTTTTCTCCAAGACACAATATCTACTGACTGTGGAATTCATAAGATCTAAATTGCAAGATGGTGAGCGAACAAATACTGTATGGTTTGGTGGAAAACATCTAGGCAATCTGAAGAGACGCTAAGGACACAAAGATAAAATGTGAGTATGTGGAAAAGGACATAACAAAAAATCAGCAGTTCTCTCAGAAGCAGTGAATTGTCAAATTAATTTGATAAATCTGCCACATTATACGTGCAATGTTATTTTTATTCATAATTTTCTTTTGCCAAGATGGGCAACTAATATCAGCCAATAAGCTTTGGTATTTCGGGAGCTTTTGAATGCTCAAGTATTAACAGAACTCCACTGTAGCAGTGACTTCCCATTTTGCATTTTCCATTTGTTCACAGTTGTCCACACCTGAAACTAGTTATTTAAATACAGGGATAAAGGAATGGTCAACCTGTCAATAACACTCTAGGGAGGTAGCCATACATTTTTGCAGAAGGAAAGGTACAGAATACATTTCATCACCTGGAGTCCCTTGCCATGTAGTAGGACCCTGGTCCATATGGAGGTCTTCAGAGTTGGAATTTAATCTGTATTTCATATCACAAGGGCCACAGAGAAAAGACAGCCCATGTGACAATGATAGGACGTCTGTTATCAGTTAACATTGAATTCCCACAAACATCTGGGTCATATCTGAAAGATATTCATGTGATGGTTTAATTGTCCTTAGCCAGTGAAATGTGGCCAAAACTGTAAACATTTTACCATCTTTGTTTCACATACTAATTAGACAAAGGTCTGTGCAGTGGGTATTCCTAGCACAAATAGGTTCTTAGAACTAGCAATAGTAAAAACGTAATTTTTAATTTAATTAATTTAATTTTAAATGTAATTATGGTAATTGTTTTAATACATTTTAACTTTATGCATTTCAATGTTTAGGTTTTAGAGTGTGTTTGTGGTATTAATGTAAACATGTTAGTTTATATACGTATACATATTTTATTATCTTGGAGGGATTCTCACCTCATAAGGAATAATCATTCTGATTCTCCTTGAGTTGTCAGTACTACATTTGCCTTTCCTATGCTCATTCTCAAGTACGTTTTGTACTATATAACCCTTAGTAGTGGGTAATAACATAACTGGTATTTGATTATTACATGTTGTAATGTCATTTCCAAACAGTATGAAATCATAAGATGGGATGTCTCTGTTTATATTGTTTAGTTATATCTGTTTCGTGTTGTATTTAAGTGCCCACTTCTGAGTATGATCTCATCAAGTGAAAGTAATTCTATATGTCACTTTGTGTGTACATGTGCATGGGTGTATGCATGCTGGCTTTCTAATTTAACGGACTATGACATGCTTATTATTTATACTTTGAAGTAAAGGAGTCTTCGGTTGAACTTCCTCCTACATATTGATATGGGGTGGGTCACTGTTGCACTTTCCCCTTTAAATGTACTGTTATAATTGGATCATGGAGGCTGATCACTTTGGTCTGCAATCAAAGGCGATTTTGCTCAAAGTACTGTATGCAAGTAAAACAGGCTTTACTTTTTTAATTTTTCATCAGTGAAATGGGTGTAGCTCACTTCAGCTGGAAATAATACATGACAGTCACAGCTCAAATATGATTGGTCTTGATAAGGAATAATATGATGTTCTATCTATCATTTTGTAAACTCTCAGAGATGATATAAAAATATATTTGCAGACATTAATTTTGCTCTTTCTTTCTCTGGCCTTATAAGTGACCGTGATCATCGTCATAAAGTGTGTGGTGAGCCTGTATGTTTTACTGTTTAATTTCCATCCACTGTAGGCATTTTATTTATTGTAGAGGTTAGTCTAAGCACTTGTATTTCATTGTCAATTTTTGTGATGATGAAACATTAAAGGCAATTTCCTCAAACGATTGCTCAGTCATTGTTCTCGGAGTGCACAATTTGTTAATTGTACCCCCCACAAGTTAATTGCTATTCAGAATATGACCAAAGTTGCAGAGGCATAGTTCTGTGACACGTTTTCTCATTCAACTTGACTTCAATCAGAACAGAATATGCTATCAATGGCCAGTGGCTTGCAACTCTGGCCATTCATCCCTTTGAATTTGTAATGACTTAAAACTACCATGTGGTGGCGCTAGAAAACAATCTTTGTATTTTTCCAGTTTTTCCATTACTAGGGCACTAATGAGTTTAGCGATATCAATGGGATAAACCATAATAGTAACACTACTTCTACTAAGAATGATGAGAGAGAATAAATATTTGTCAGGCAACTTACTGAAGCCAAAGTTTTAGACCAATGCCAGAATTATACAGGAGATTTGCTGTTTGAGAGGCAGCAGAAAGATAGTGAAGAAAGTAGTGGCTGGAAAGAAGAAACAAAAGACAGCTCAACACATAATCCTGCCTTTCTCCTACCTTAGTGACCTCTTGTTGGCTACAAAACCTGGGAGGTCAGAGTTGGAAGTGGCAGATGTGTGTATCCTAGCAACAGGGATAGCCATGAACCTAATGCCCCCGCGTAGGCTCGGCTGTCTCTCAGACAGTCAACACACACAGCCCTAAGAATAGCACCCAGCCCCTCCCTTTTTGCCTCCAGGGGACCCCAGGGGTCAGGAGGTTGTGACCTGTCTCCCCTTTCTCTGGCCTGTGCTGCTGTTGCACTTAATCAGAGCTCCCAATTTCCATCATCAGACTCCTCCATTCCACCTCTTTTAACCTCTCAGCTTTCGCTCTGTGGAGAGTAGGTGGCATTGAACTCTGACGTGTGTGTGTGTATGATAAGTCTGGATTTGTGCATTCATATATGCAGTGGTGTAAATTAACTAAGTACATTTACTCAAGTGAGCAAAAAAACTTTAGTTACTTTGCCGATATAAATTATTATATTATAAAACATACATTAACCACTTTAGCCCTATTTTATACCATAGGCTATTTGAAAATAGCCGATTTACAAGCTCACAAAGTGTCGCGATGCAACGCGTTGTGAGCTTGTAGATCTGCTATTTTCAAACATGTTGTACGTTTACTTTTGGTACTTTAAGTATATTTTAAGTAAAATATCTAAGTACTTCTTCCACCACTGCATATATGTATTAATGTGCTGTGTATATACGCTTGTGTGCATGTATGAGTGAGTGTGTATTGTCTAATTTTTACTTTGTTGTGTAAGACGGTGTCACCATAAATAGCTGATGTAGGCGTGCATGGGTGCATACAGTACGTGCATGGGTGCGTGCGGGTGTGTGTGCTGTTGCATGTTCAATAGCTGTCACATAATGTCCACCTGGAGAGGAGAGGACTTTGTCCACATGTTCCTTCTAGCTGCCTGCCCTGTCTGCCGTTGTAGATCCCACATTGAACCCTGAACCCTCTGCTTTGACCTCGATATCCTACCTTTTTTCTGCAGTACTTCCTACAGCATCGTAAAGAAGTGTATATATCTAACAATTCTATCTTTACCTACCATGTGTGTTAATTGAGTGGTTTGTAAACATAAGCATATCTGTCTGATTGAAGTGGTTACAGTACAAGTCACATGCTTCTCACTATTCCAATTTAACTGCTTAGATTACAGTAAGGCTTATACAGTTGTGTGTGTGTGTGTGCATAGACTCTCATATTTTCACATGACATCTCTTGTGTATGATTGCAAATGTATCGACTAAAAATAATAATAATTCCTCTGTGCTCAGGATAGAGATCTCTAATCCACATTTGTGGTTTGTTCTATTGTGTCCCCTAAGGCTCCAAGTAACTAATGATTATATTCATAATCAATACATTTTGGATTATACAATTAATCTGTGATTTATTTAGACATGATATTATGCTAAAATAAGAAAATATAGTAAAAGAATAAACAATCATTCACATTTGTGTTAAGACCATATTAGAAATGTTTGTGATGCATCACTAAGTCAATTATTAAATGACTGAAATTGTATTTGATTCATGTTCAGTCAAGTGATTAATAAATAATTAAGTATTATAGGATAGTTTCACCCTTTATGTCCCCTGATGTCCCAGCGAGCTTACCATGGTTCAATTGAGGAACAATCAAGTGTTTTGTGCACACGGTTATATGAGGACATTTGTCTGATAGGGAACCCACACAAACCCACATTAACTTTATTTAGCAGAAATCTAGACAACACTATCCAGGTTATATGAAATATTTCAGTTTTCCCCAAACTGAAATGTTGGACTAAATATTGAATGCTGAAATTACCCCATACTGAAAAAAGATCAAATATGCTCTGTTACGAATTTATACAAAAATGGGGAAGGAGTATAGGCTATATTTTGAATATGTATTCTAGACATGTTTGTATTTTTTTTATTAAAACAAGAAGCAAACAAATAAAGCAAAAAATAAAAAGTAACACAGAATAAAACAAAAGAGAACAAGAAATAAAACTATAAAGATAATAACATAGAAATAATAGGTTGATGGGTTTTTTTGTTTAGTTTTTTCAACAAAGGAGAGTACTGTAGTGTGGGTACAAGTAGAATTAATCTAGTCCATAGGTCTTCAACAGGGGGTTGAGAGAGTTACTACAGGGAGGCCGCCAAATCTTTGTGTAATATGAACTTTTTATTTATTATTATTCCGGGAGGAAGATGCTCAGTTTTGAGCTCCGGCGAAGAGTTTTGTTGTCTATCCCTGTGTCAATGCGCACGCCACTGAGAGATGGATTTCTGAGGTGGAGTGCAACACCTACCATCAGCTCCAACTACTTACCGCACAACTTGCGAAATCCAAGCAGTGCTACTCGTAATCAGAGTTGTGAAGTGCCCGGGATTGAACCCATGCCCTTGTGATCCAAAGGCGAGTGCTTTACTGACTGACCTACCCGGACACTACTGAAGGTTTAAGTGTTTTAAGTATTTAAACGTACACATCAAGATGAATCCAATGTATTAACCAAAAAGATAATGTGTAAACAAACCAACAAAAAACATGAATTTACACAACACTGATGATGGTGCTCTATGAAGCCCTATGAAATATGTCAATTATTTTTATCTGCAACACAATTTTCTAGGGGGTCCCTGTTTCATCTCTCTCTCAGCTAAGGGGTCCTTGGCCTGAAGAAGACCCTTGTCAAGACCGGTCTCTCTCTCTCTTTCTCCGTCGCGCACACACTCAAAGCTTGGTGACCCACTGCTAAAGTTTGTCCATACATACAGTACATTCAGACAGCTGTGTCCACATGAGACTGCATTCATGTGTACACTAACCACTGTAAATTAGTCATTTTCATAGGCTACATCACTTGTATATTTTGTGTTTATTTGGACATGAACATTTACCAATGACAACAAAGATTAGTGTGAGTATGTGCTGCACATGTGCTTTTTCTTGTCTGCATGAGAGCATTGCCTGTGTGTGCAGGGCGTGTCTAGTATCGTGTCAGAATTAAACTTATTTCTTCATGACTGTGTTTGTGTACCTGTCCAGTTGCACACATGTACTGTTACTGTAGGTCAAGAGGAGAAACTCACATGACTATATCTCTGAAGTGGGCAAAATACCCAACCACAAATAATGAAATAACCTTAAACCCATTGTATGACAGTGTTGCTCTCTGAAAATAACTGCTTTCCAACTAGAAAACAAGTATTGCGTCGAAAATCTGATTTCCACAAGCGACACTGTCGTAAGATGAGGTATGAATTAGGCTATACATAACGCATGCTCTGTTCTTTTGTCCTGCATGATGCCTGTAACCCAATGTCCTATGGCCTGTTGCAGCCTACTTCACAAACAGTACAGTATATGTTTTGTGGTGCTAGAGCAGACAGATGGGTTGAAATAGCTGATACTAATCTAAAGAGGTTAATCCATTTAATAGCAACCACAAAGCCTTGCACTGCCCATTCTATATATGTACTGTGATGAACAGTGGGTTCAGTAGTACGCATGGCTACTCTTCATAGAAAGAGATAAGTACTTTTATATTGCGGCTGTCAAGTCCTCTTTTGTGCTGGCAAGGGGTCAGCTGGTCCTGATGTATGACCACCTTATGGCGCCGTGTAAACCACGTCTGACAACTTGGCAAACATGTTACATGGTCCTGTTCATATGAAGCCCTCTCCCGCACTACAAGAGTCATAGGCCCATTTCTTGGGACCCCAGCTTTAGCGAAAGGCCAGTTCCAGGCTCTCGTCACTGTGCAAAGCACTCCAGCCCAGCCTCCAGGGCTGGACCCCTCTCCGAACATGGGAGCCACTGGGGTCCACTGCAGTTCTGTATGCTCACAGGAACAGCCGAAAGTAGAGGTCTCAATTGTGCTGTCTTCGGTCCGGGGAAGGGGCCCAGAATGTCAATGTTCCATGGGAGCCCCCACCTGGTACTGCTGCAGTGGGGTGTGTGAATGCCGGTGGAGGTCAAAACAGTGCATGTTCCTGTATTTTTGGACTAGAGGTTCGTCCATTACACCTACTACGAGTCTAGTGTGGTGGGCTTTGTCAGAGTGTGTCTGTGTCCCTGTGGAGATCTCTATTTGTCAGTCTTTGTCCCTTATGTGCCCACTCTGTATCTGTCAGTCCTTATCCCTTTCATGCCCATATATGGATATCCATGATGTCATCATTATATGGCCATATATTGGCATACCCACATATAGGCATATCGGTCGGATCGGCAGTTCTGGACGGCGGCGGACACCACGCTCCCACGATTCCTCGAGGGAGAGGGAGTGTGTGAGGGAGTGTTGAAGTTGGTCGGGCCCATACTGTATATGTGCATGGCGGTCGGAAATGTGGCTCTGGACAACCGGATCCCCATATATGCCTCTAAATGGGCATTTCAGGTTTATTTATGGTTATGTCTTGAGTCATAGTGACATGTCATGCCTATATATGGGCGTATCAGGTTTGTTTATATGGTTATGTCTGAGTTATAATGACCGGCCAGCTGGCCCTCCTATAGTAGCCAATTTAAATATCGGATGAATTAGTGAAACACATGGGAAAAGAAGGCCAGTTGGGTATTTTAGCTCACCGGAGGTTCGGGCCGCACTGCCAATCCGACCAATATCTCTGAGTCATAGTGTTGGGGGCTTTGTCAGAGTACCCGTTGTACCTGTCTGTCTGTGTCCCTTTAATGCCCATGTATGGAGTCGTTGTCCCTTTTATGCCCATATATGGAGATCGCTGATGTCATCGGTATATGCCCATGATATGGGCATGCCCCCTTTTGTTCCCATAATATGGAGCTGAATGATTTGTTTGCGGCTGATGCCATGACGACACATTGAGGTTAGACAACACATCTTGTATAAATAGCTACCTTTACAAATGAGTAATTCATGATTTAATTCATAATAGAAAGTGCCATTCAAAGTAAATCATACTGATGTCAGTCTTGCCCAAATATGGACATTTGTTGTATGCAAAACTAGCTCTTACTGAGCTACTGCGTAATGGCAATAAAGGCACATGCACCCAGCGTACAGATGATGTCATAATTGGCATGGTTTCAGCCCTATCTGAGCTCCATTGACTTCCATTATAAAATTAAAGATTAATTCTTTCCATTCTTTTCCGTATTTGAAAAATATTCAACTGACCAGGACTCGACTTTGACCTGAGGCTCTTTTCATGGCATCCCCTCTCCTGTCTTCACGTCTCTCTCACTGACACTCTAAAAAGTAAAGTAGAACTGCTGAATAAAAAGAAAAGAAAAAGCTTTTGTATTTGAAAGATGACCGTTTTTTCATGGGTCAGGCTTTTCAGGGTCAAGCAAAGTTGGCAGCTCAGTGTTGTATTCATTTGTCTGACGAATAGTCACTTCTAGTCAGTGTGGAGGAGCATCCTGGCAGTTCAAGCAGGTAATACATACACCACACAACATTGTGAAATCTTAGGTTTGAATATAGCTTTTGAAGGAGCTGTCCGGTGTCACCCCTTGCGCTCGCGCACACACACACACACACACACACACACACACACACACACACACACACACACACACACACACACACACACACACACACACACACACACACACACACACACACACACACACACACAGACGCCTTGTGAAGCATTTAGGTAAGTAGGTGTTAAATACTGTATGTGTTTTATGTTTGTTCGTTAGTCAGAACACTGTGTGCATCAACAGCCATTATATCTTATCCTAGTACTCTTGTGCAAAGACACTCAACACACTCACTGTAAGATGATAGCATCATTTATCAAATGTGCAAGAGTCATTTTATGGAATGGGGTCAACCTCACCATAGTAACAATGTTGTGTGTATATAACTTGTTACTAAGGTGATTATTTATAGTTCAATATTGGAAGTTAAACAATGTTTTGCAAGGACATGACAAGTAAAAATCCCTTAAAAATAAAGTCTCACTTGGGGCACTCACTGTGGAAACTCATTTAACACAATATAACAGTTCAATCGAGGAAAAGGTTTGTTATAATGAAGTAGCACTATGCATTATGCTGACAAATTCACCAGCCATGTGATGAATGGATCACCATCCTAAAATACACGAGGTGTTTCTCTTCATAGAAATGGCTGAGCTTGTACACACGCACGCACGCACGCACGCACGCACGCACGCACGCACGCACACGCACGCACACACAGCTCACTTCCTCAACAATATTCACACATGTACAGGATATGACAGCAGAACCCAGGGGTGGTTTAGGATTGCATAACATCATTGCTTATTAATCATACACACACACACACACACACACACACACACACACACACACACACACACACACACACACACAAGCACACACGCACACACACAGTGGCCTACTTTCATTTGAAAAATGCTCAACTTTCTTACATCCTATATTTAACATTTGCTGTGCTGTCATGGTCCGCCTGTAATAAGATTTATGACCATGTCCTTTCACTGTTATGTGACTGTGCTGGTGTAGTTACTTGCATAATAGTTAGCTCTTTTCTGCTTTATGTGAAATAAATAGCTTTAAACTAGCAGGCCTATATCAATGCTATGCCTAAAGAGAGTGTGTGTGTGTGTGTGTGTGTGTGTGTGTGTGTGTGTGTGTGTGTGTGTGTGTGTGTGTGTGTGTGTGTGTGTGTGTGCGCGTGCGCGCGCGCTGAATCCCTTGTTGCCTTGCCGACACCATTGTTATTATTCCACTTGTAAATTTGTATATCCCATTTGTCAATACTGAAAACGGTGCTCATATCTTAGTTCAGAGGCACACACTCGCTTTCTCGAATGCCCATAAAATATGCGTGCATAGCATACATACACAAACACACGTCCTGACCTATTTCTTGCTATTTGAGAAGACAAAGGCAGTAGGGGATGGGTCATGGCAGACAGACAACAGCAGCCAGCCAAGTATGTTCAACAGAGGAATCCTTTCTCTCCCTCTCTCCCTCTCTCCCTCTCTCTCTCTGTCTCTCTCTCTCTCTCTCTCTCTCTCTCTCTCTCTCTCTCTCTCTCTCTCTCCATCTCTCTCTTTTTCCATCACTTGCCTCCCTCTTTCTCTTGTGCCAAACATCAGTCCCCCTTTTGCTCCAAGACATGTGTATATAAAGAATAAAACAAATTGCCTCATGGATCATTGTCCATATAGCTGGCCCGATTTACAACTAAACATTACTTGACCCATTTTCACTTGATTCAGTTTGATTTAGCAGTGGGAGGTTGTCCCCCTTGTCCAGTCTGCTGTTGAATGTAACAACTTTTAGAAGAGCATTCAGAGATGGTGTAACATTTGCCCCCCCCAGGGGTCTCTCTGGAACATTGTGCTGACCTTGGCTCAGAATGCCGCGAGAGCTTTCTCTTCATTGTACTGAGAAGAAAAATACTGAGGATATATACTGTCTAAGATTACAGAACAATCCTGGGAAAATGTCTTCCCTGACGGTTTTTAGATTTAGATTAGATTTTTACAGCAAAATGTACAAGCTGGAATATTACTCAGTACATTGTGGTGCATAGTTAGCACTTTATTGCATGTGGCTAAGTATGTGTATTCAGATTATTACCAAACAGTGTAGAGCGAGTTACACAACACTCCCCCCCCCCCCCGCACACATTCACACGTGTGAATGATAAGTGCATAATACATCCACCAACGTCATTCTCCTACCCCACTCTGTCTCTCCCTATGTTGCTGACCTACATTCAGCAGCACCATAGTTACATAACTAGGACTGTAGATCACTGCAGGCTTAGTGCTGGCTCTCCCACTGCCTCCACCCTCTCTCTCTCTCTCTTTCCCTCTCTTTCGCTCTAACCCCCCCACTTCTCTCTCTCTCTTTCCCTCTCTTTCTCTCTAACCCCCCCCCCCCTTCTCTCTCTCTCTCTCTCCACACAGCCAACACAGTTGTCTACTTTATTCTACGTCTTTATTCTACATCTTCACTATTTGGTAGCTATGTACTGTAACTATGTACTGTAGCTACCTCTGTGGTTGGTGGTTAGGGTTGTGTCTGTGTGTGTGTGTGTGTGTGTGTGTGTGTGTGTGTGGGGGGGGGGGGGGGTAAGTGAGACTAGAGACAGAATGAGAATAGAAAACAAGGTTAATACGTCCATCATTTCTTGTCTCAAGGCATGACATAAACCATAACCACTATGAGTCACTGATCTCACTCTTTCTGGCGTCCGTGGTGTTTCCATCTTAGCATCTTCATGGTAATATTTACTGTGACTCGTCTTTGTCAAAATGGCACCTGGAGCTGAAGGTTTGCCTTGTCCTTAAACTGTCAGTTCAGAAATATTTCATACCTTTCATAGCAATGCTTCTTTTGTTCATTAAATATGTACACACCACATCTGTGAGTGTGCTCTTATTCTTTTTCTGACCTTCTTTTTCTGGTTACATCATGCACACATTGTCAAGATGTAAACAAGCAACACCCGATTAGTTTTCCCTGAGCTCAGCTCCACCACAGATGGTATGGTTCTGAGAAATGTGTGGGGGCG
Organism: Gymnoscopelus microlampas; assembly: GCF_963454915.1. NCBI lineage: Eukaryota > Metazoa > Chordata > Actinopteri > Myctophiformes > Myctophidae > Gymnoscopelus > Gymnoscopelus microlampas. The sequence continues at coordinate 32,678,663 of NC_139939.1, forward strand.
CATGTGTGTGTGTGTGTGTCTGTGTGTGTGTGTGTGTGTGTGTGTGTGTGTGTGTGTGTGTGTGTGTGTGTGTGTGTGTGTGTGTGTGTGTGTACTGTACCTGCGTCACTCCAGTTGTGTGCTACTGACCTGCTCCCCGAGGCAGCAGCAAGAGAGAGCTTCTTTTAGATCGGTTTGCTCAAGTTTACACTGCAGAGGCATGTGATGTAACCTCCCTCCCTCCCTCCCTCCTTCCTCTCTCTCTCTCCCTCTCCTTCCTTCCTGCTGCCTCTCGCCTCTCAACCCCTAACTCTGAATAGCCCCCTCCTCCCCCCCCCTCTCTCTCTCTCTCTCTCTCTCTCTCTCTCTCTCTCTCTCTCTCTCTCTCTCTCTCTCTCTCTCTCCCCCTCCATCTCCTCTGTCCTCATCACTGACCTACTTTTTCTCCTGGCCTGTTTTCGCATGTCTCCACATTATACAGCTTATAAAAAAAGATGGCCTGCAAAAAGGGAAAGGGAGAAGAGAGGGAAAATAGCAAGCAAGGAAGAAAGAGACAAGCAAAGACTTAAAAAGGGAGGAGCAAAGAAAGAAATAGAAATGGGGGAGGGGGTTTGCGCACTACAAAGCACTCCAGTTTTTACAAAATGTCACCTTGCTACAGTTCATTGGTGGCTAGTATGGCAGTCTGTGGTGCAGGGTGAGTCCCTGTGGTTAGCCAGCGAGAGCGGAAACAGATGAACACAGGAGGGTTTCATATTACAGATAGAATACAATGGGTCTCCCTGTGTTAAACCACTGATCCATAAACTATCATGCACCATTATCCTATGTGTCTGTATAGAAATACAGGGATTAGGACAGCTGTTATTGTCGCACAGTGAAACCTAATCATTTATAAAATACTGGTTTGTTTTGTTCAGTTGTAGCCTACCTAGCCCTTGAGTCATTTCCTTTAGAAACATATCCAACTTTGTTCCTTAGCGATTATTCTGTTGATAGCCTTTTTTATCAATCAAATATTCGAGAAGGCCTAGTCAATGAATCGACACAAGAACATTTGAATATATATATCTATATATTTTTTTAAATATATTTACTAAAATTGATTCCTATAATATTCCTATACAGTGTCATGCAAAAATAATAAGCTCACAATGCCTTAAATCACGATCAGCTGTGAGCTTGTAGATCTGCTATTGTCACTATTTTGAAAAGGTTCTGACTATTGGACTTCACGGTTCATTTATGCTGCTGTATTAAATCCCCCCCAAACATTGATTATTTTATTAAAATTGGTTATTTTTATATATATAACTATAACTATAAATAGTTTGATTTACTGCAACCCTAGTTGGTAAGGCAATAAAGATCTTGAACCATATTCTAATACATTTTGGATCAATGCAAGTTAATGTTATTTTATGAAAATATATGCAACTCTCTAAATCCACTAATCTAATATCTATCTAATAATGTAATCTACAACTGCTTCACTTCAGTGCTTACAATAAATCTGTGGTTCTCAAAGTGGGAGAAAAAATTACTTTAACTACTTTAACCCCATATACATTGGCTATTTAACAATTTTAACAACACACATTTTGTATGGGGGTCCCTGGCACAACATCTTTTCAGACGGGCGTCCATTACCAAATACATATCAATCTGGGGAACCTTGACGTGAAAACGTTTAAGAACCACTGGAATAAATAATAGACATAATGGATTTCCACACCCTATAGCTCAAGTCTACATGGTTTCATTGTATGACCTTTTTGGCACAAATAATACAAAACAAACCTTGTCCAACTTCAAAACTTGAAGTTTTGGCCATCATAGGCTTTGCCTGAATTATATTGATCAACTCGCAGCAAAAATATATTCAAATCCAAATGTTTCTGGATATACTGTTACCGCAAACTTATTTGAATCTGGAGAGACCTGCCATTTGAATTATGCTTGGGTGGGTGGTTTCATTTAAGGGGCTCCTTTACAGACAGGGTAGCCTACCTGATGGTGATTCATAGCAGCAACAAGGTGGCTAATTATTAATAATGGCTATTATGTAACCTGGCACAATGATATCATTTACCCATGTCAACTTGTTCTTGGCATTTTGACTGCTACTTCTTGTTCCATTTCATGCATCAACAGCATGTTCTTTTGAGGTAGCCACCCTTGACATTTTTCTACCCTGCCAAGGCAGTTATATAATTTGTTTTGCCTGCCGGAGTGTGTTGCATTCTGGGATATTCTCCACGTCTCTGACTCAGTGCATCTAGCATATTCCATCGTGATGCTGAGTACTGTGTAACAGTGAATAGTAATTAGTTACAGTTTAAGCATTCTAACTACTGTGTTTTAATAGTTTTCTTTTAGTCTAACACTTTTTTATTATGCATTTTCTTCACTGTGTGCACTTTTACTTGAATATATTACTGGAATATTTATTTGTGTAAATCTGAGTAATTGTAATTTATTTTTTAATAATATTCGTTACAAGTTAAGATTTAACATTTTGAGAAAATTACAGGTATTTGGGATTTCATCTCTCACAACTGATGCTAGATGATATGAGTAAAAAGTAAAACATTTTGAAAATAGCAATGAACTTGGGTGAATTTGTGGTGATCATCAATTTATTCCCTTGTTACTGGACTCCGTTTTGAGTAAAAATGTAACTTGAATACCCACAGTATTGTCTTTTACTTGCGAACTGTGCCCTTTCCAACTCTTAATAATAGATTGACTTTATCTGACATGTCTGTTATGGCATTTTGCCTGTGGTTATTAAGTGTAACCTTTCTGTGTGTGTGTGTGTGTGTGTGTGTGTGTGTGTGTGTGTGTGTGTGTGTGTGTGTGTGTGTGTGTGTGTGTGTGTGTGTGTGTGTGTGTGTGTGTGTGTGTGTGTGTGTGTGTGTGTGTGTGTGTGTGTGTGTGAGAGAGAGAGAGACAGGGGGGGGGAGTATGACATAAATATCTAGGCCATGGTTAAGAACATTCTAATGTACTGCTAGGCCACTCAGGGCTGCTCATGCTGAAGTTATTCACATTTCAAGAAATATCTCCCTTTGCCTGACCATGGATGGATGATGAGGGATGAGTTAATGTAGAGGGCGTGTTGTAATTCAGCTGCATCTGTATACAGTAGATGGGGTTGTGCTGGTAGCTTGCTTGTTCTCTGATAGAACACAACATCCTTGTCTAAAGATGTGTACTGTTCTGTGTGTTTGTACTTCATAATTGTTAAATAAAGAATGTAAACAGTCGAGAAGCATAATTTTTTACATTTTATTTTCTTCCTTTTTTTTTCTTTTTGTATCTTTCACATCAAAAGACGAGTCATTTCTGTATCCATGTTGCATATCCACATGTGAAGTACAGCAATACATAGTCACTTCCGGACAAGCCTTCCTCAATTTACTCCATTTTCATTAAGCCTTTCGGCAAACGACAAACATTATACAGCATCACAGAGTACAAATGATAACAGGGGCAAAGGTCAACATGGGCAAATACATAGCACAACCAGGAAGAGCATAGGGCAAATGACACAACAGTGGAACTGAAACACACACGATAATAACAAAACAAACAAACAAAACGAAAACTGAATAAAATAGAAAATAATAATAATAATAATAATAATAATAATAATAACATAATAAAATAAAATAACAGTATACAAGAGATAGAAATAGAGAACTTTACATATACACTTATACACAGTGGCCAGAGGCAGGCACCAGGGAGTGAGACTCTTAAGGGCTTGATATATACTTTGTTGACATTGGATAGCAGATCTGCAAGCTCACAGTGTGTCGTAGCGTGACGTGTTGTGAGCTTGTAGATCTGCTTGTTCCGGTGTGTGACACCAGCAACTAAGTATAAATCACCCTTTACAGACTGCATGATCTACTGCATTATGCTGTAACTAAAAAAACTCAGTGCAGAGGTGAGTGGGATCATAGCAACATTGGCCTAAGTAGCGACAAAGGACAATACAATAAAGAGGCACCTTATAAGAGACAAAAGAGCAGCTTTTTATACCTGTTACAATTGGAGAGCCATTTGATTCCTTTTTTGTTTTTTTGCAGGGGGAAATACCAATTTCTCACTTGATAATTGAAGATAGTCTAAGACCTTGTGCTTGATGGTTTCTGCCAACAAAGCGGCATGTAACTCTGCAGACTGATATGTGGATTACTGGCCTTGACTGAGGAGTTTTGTGTGTCTAAGAGGTCAAAGGTTGATCACCAGAACGACCGCGAGTTGATCCATGGATCAGTAATGTTTTTTTTAAAACCTTTTTTCTTTCTTTTTACCTGTGGCTCATTAGCAAAGTTGAAAGAAAAACATTTGAGGCATTTACTTGACAATGAGGAACTGTACAACTCTCAACTAGAACAAACGGACAGCTTTTCATAGCCTACGACTGCTGCATCCCACTTTCTTTTCTTTATTTTTTTTGTTGTCATTTTTTGTTTTCTTAAAATATATATTCAATATATGCAAATTTATAAATCACAGTAATATACAATCCAAGTGCTTGAGAAGTGAAGGAATATTCTGTGCACAGGGGAAATGGAGGAGTAATGAAAACCTAGTACTGGTGTGTTTGTAAGGAGGAAGAATGAAACTCTTTGTCCAGAGAGGAGATACAGAGGAAGGATGCATTTCTTTGGTAAAGGGAATTTTCCCACAATGCCTTGCAAGTGTACCTGTGCTGGCCACCCACCATGTGTCAGTTGAGTGAATAACGTTTGACATTTCCCTGGGGAAATAATCCAGACTCGACCTCCAGAGAGTTTCATTCTGTTCCCTGACACCTCACTGATTTAAGTCATTTGTTGTTTTCATTGCTTGTGGAGATGGATGTGTGGAGTGATGGATGAAGGGGGGGGGGGGGGGGGTTGGCTCCATGTAAAAAAAGAAGGGGTGACACAGTGAAATTTGATGGTTAGCTCGCATCCTAGCTTACATCCAACTATAGACACCAGAGAGAGTGACCGGGCAGTGTCTTTGACAAGTCCACATTTAGAGCTGCTCACAGTCATGCCGGACAGTTATTCCAGGCGTTCCCCCGACAGCCTGTTCCCTTTTTAGCCTCCTCCCTGTCGTTCACCGCACCTCTTCCTCACACTCGCTCTCTGCATGTCTGCTCTCCGCCGGGCCACTGTGCTGGTTGCTGGACAGAGCCAAGTAAGGGTGCTGGGGCAGCGTGGGGGAGGGTGATTGCGAGGCGGGGGCACAGATGGGACCCTCGGCCTGAGCTGCTGCTCTGTACTTGAGACGGAGCTTGTGGGGAAGGGCAGTGCCTTTGACCTCTGCGTGACCCTCCTCTCTCCGACCCATTGGCGCGGCCGCCTTCAGGTGGTAGCTACTGATGGAGGAAGAGGAGGAAGAGGAGGGCGACTCGTCATCTGTGGAGCCCTCCTTGTCAGAGCTGCGGGGGTCCCCGTCGCTGGATGAGGTGTCTTTACCTGAGGAGCTTTCCTGGTAGAAGCCCTCGGCTCTGGATCCTCCTTCGTACGTGAGCACTGGGGGCTCTTCGTCTAATGCGTTGAGGTAGGCGTGGTGTTGGAAGGAGGACTTGCCCTCCTCGCTGTTGTGAATCAAGTTCGGGGCAAAGGGGTTCTGTGGGCCATCTGTGTGCTGGTGACTGTTTTCCAGACCCTGGTAGGTGTAATGGCCATGAAGGCTCTCGTGTTGATGCTGGGCATGGGATTCATATCTTTGCTGCTGCGCGGACTCGCCGTGACCACTGGTGAACTCATACTGTGGTGAGTCTATGGTCTTTGTTCTCTCCAGCCTCTCTGTAACCTCCATGATGGTCTGGGAGCACTCTGAGGATTTGGAGGTGGAGGTGTGCTGGCCCTGCTGTGACGGTCTGCTCTGCTGGGCTTGATACTGTTGGTCCTGTGGCCTCTGGCTGTCCATGACGTAAGGGCCACTGCTGGAACGGTGCTGGAAGATCACACTCCTCTGTGCAGAGGCGGCTTGGAGCGCAGGGCTGGAGGCCTCTGAATGACGCTGCTGCTGTTGGTGATGGCTCTGGTAGTCCATGGCACATTCGCCGTCTTGTGCACTCTGCTGGTGAACAGCTACCAGGGCGCTGTGGCATGCACCATTTGGCATCCCGTTAGTGTTCCCGTTACTTTCCATTCTGGTCACCTCCATAGCTGAGGATTCCCTCTTGATGTTGTAGCTCATGGGTTCAGGACTGTCTCTGGAAGAGCCATCGGACATATCAGAAAGGGAGCCACGGGGAGAATACTTCGGGAGCGGGGTGTGGCGCTCACCACGGCTGGACTGTTCAGTTTCTGAGGAGTCTGAGTTCATCATGACTTGGGAGGTGCTGGAGTAGCCGCTACTGGAGAGGTAGGGGTTATTGTTGGGGGTATCGTTCATGTCACACCCAAGGTCACTGGCGGCGGCAGCAGCTGCAGTGGTGATTTGCTGGCTTTTCTCCATATAGGAGGCTGTGCTGATGAGACCGAAGCGTAACTTGAGCTGAAGGAGCTCTGTCTTTAGACGAACGTTCTCCTCGTTCAGCGCCATGACCCGGGTTTCCAACACCATATCATTGAGGCGCCGCTTTTCCCGTGACCGCTTAGCAGCTTCATTGTTCTTCCGGCGTTTCTCCCAGTAGGATGCATCTTTCTTCTCATCCGAAATAAACTCCCGCTTGCGCCGGGAGTTCAGGTTAGATTTGCTGGATTTACTCTGGCGGCCGCTGCGTGGCTCATCATCAGGCAGGGGGGAACCGATGCTCTCAGAGTAGGTAGAAAATGTCTCCACATCCAGGGTGTTTTTCTTGCTGGTGGAGGATAGGTGTAAGCTCAGGCTTTCCATTATAATTGACTTAGGGCCAGAGTAGAACTCTAGCAGTGAGGGCAAAGGGGGGAGGGGCAGACGAGGAATTGTATAAGCCAACTGTTTTTTAAAGGGTTTGACCTATGTTGCAGGATCGGAGAAAAACTCTGGGTGAGGTATTTGAGCTCCACGAAGGGAAAACCTCATTGATTTTTCTTATGAAAACTTTTCAAAATGTTCAAGTGTCCAAACTGGCCAAGAAGATCAAAAAGAGATGAAACTCCACAAAGATGTTGCACATTGAAGTAGTTTTCTGCCCTTCAAAGTAACATCTGAAGTGGATCAAAAATACACTGTCCTGCTTCTCTGGACTTCCACCGCTGAACCTGAGGACCCAGTTTCAGCTCTGCCAGCTGGCTTGCTCACCAGGAACTGCGAGAGAAAGAGAGAGAGAGAGAGAGAACATACATTAATAACTTGGCCCGATGAACGTTCATGCACTAAAAGTACAGTAAATGGTAAATGTGTATATAGTGTATCAATTCTTGACAGATATACAGTACAGCACAGAAAAGCTGACAAAAGCATTCAGGTTATGTAACATCTGAGGTTCGACTTGGGAAAGGTTTAGTGTTTCTCATAATGACTGATGCTATCACATTTCTTAACTTACTGCCACAACCTGCCAGAGGGTAAAATGCAGTTCTCACAACCCCTCTCTCCCTCTCTTTTCTTTCTATGTATCCATTTTGCAGCAGAGAGGACTGAGGCTGGGACTGTGCTGACTGCAGAGCCCTTGTGTAAGACACTGCACTGTCACAGTCACATAACTGAGACCTAGAGCCGGGCGGCTGACTGTGTGTGCCAGTTCAGTGCAGAGACTGGCAGACAGAGGGCGGAGGGAGGGAGGGAGGGAGGGAGGGACGGACGGACGGACGGACGGACGGACGGACGGACGGACGGACGGACGGACGGACGGGAATTATAGCATAGCAGTGGTGTGCAGCGCTCTCTATGATTGATCCATGTGAGATATCACACAGGCAATGTCTGATATCTTTGCATACGCTTGGGTAATGACGCAATGATGTCCTATGATTATCAGTTAATGATTTTTTTTAAATGTTATGCTTAAAATGAATGAGCTAGACAACTGCTTAGTGTATATGAGGCCAAATTACATAGTAGTGCAAACTAACTCCTGTTGCCATGGCACTTTGGTATTTGCTAATGACAAGACTTTTTCACCCTTCACAATATGGCAGATTAAATCCATAACTCCATGGGATTTATCGTTTCATGTCATAGTAGCTAATAAAATGAGGGATACATTCGTCTATTCAGCTGTGTGTGTGTGGGGGGGATGTCCCATCTGTCCTTCCAGCCACAAAGTCTCTGTTTCTTTGGTAACTCTCACACAAACAGTAGTGACATTACACAATACCAAACCCCAACGCACTTGCTAGGTAGTGTCTATATCAGATTACATATGCATATATTATGTAATCCATCCAGGTTACATAATAAGTAGACCAAACTCCTGCTTCAAGCCAAATGTCTCCCTTCCCCAGCACTGCACAGTTGGCGCACATTATTACAATGAGATTCGAGGGCAATCATCAACATGTTTTTTATGTAATGACATGCAAGGAGTGCATGTAATAATCTGGGTCACTGTGTCAGTGGGTTATGTTGACTGTTATGCTATAGAGCCAATACATACAGTAGAATATCTGTTTATCAAGGATGCTTGTAGTAAAAAATCAAACACCCGGTGAGCAGGCCTGATCTACCTCCTCTTTCTGATCTTTTTGAGAGCTACCTATTTCACATGTTGTAATTGCAGGAAGTTGATTTCCTTTGCCTATCCATCCCTGAAGCATTCCACCTGACATAGGGGTTAAATGTTATGTACATTTCCACAGAGAGGGCCATGAACCTTTCAGCGTTCAGTGACGCAATAATACAGAGTCTCATTCTAACATCCAGCCTGAACTCCCACAATCTGATAGCTAGCCATGTGTGTGATGTAGGTTAGTGGGTCATGTGCCAATCAATGACATGAACACTGATAACTTTTAACATTAACAATTTAACAATACCTAATCTCCATCTCACAGAATTATTGCCAGACATTCATTTACTATAGCTATTTAAACGTAACGTTCCCTCTCCAATCTAGATGTCTATTTTCTGTCGCTATTCATACCCAACATGTGCTAGAATGTATTACTGCCTCTTACCTAGTACTCCATGTGCTACTGTTGCATAATGTCACAGTCACAGGCCACACGTAATACAGTATGAGGTCCCTGAAGCACCTTGGCTTGTGCTCTGATATTTTCTTTGCTTAGGCTACAGTACACCATGTATTTGCCAAGGCCTATCATTTAGGAATTTGGATAAAGAAGGAGCAGCCAGTGTAGACAGGTCACATACTTCACACTTCATACTAGACTTCAACAGAGATTTGTCTTTGCGGAAGTGAAATAATTTGCTTGTTCTGTCTACCCTTTTTGTGTCCTTAGCAGAATGCAACAGTAGAAAAACAAGGAATTCCTATTTGGATACGAAGCACTAGCAGACATGGGAAAAACATGAGGTCAACGAACCCCCCCCCCCCCCCCCACTCACACACACACTGGTAATTTCCAGACAGACTCAATGGGGAGAGGAGGGCCGCGAAGAGGGGAGGGGAAGACGTATGCATACGTCTACATTGTCCCACTGACCTAGAAAAGACGCAATGAACGCTCCTCCCGTCTTTGACGGTGCGCCATAAAATAGGTCAGTGGGACTGCGAGAGAGGGAGGCACGGAGAGGGGAAAAGCGCCATATAGTGCACTCTAAAAATAGAGCCACAGAAAGAGGTGAGGGGGGGGGGGGGGGGGGTGAGGGCTAGTGGAATTCAATTGGTGGTCGTGCGGCATTTCACCGACACTGCGGCATGAGAATTAATGGAAGGACATTAGAGCGTCATCAATTTAGAAATTGGGATTATAAACTCGCAATGACTGTTATGCAACATTTATCCTGCATTCAGCTAAAGACAAATCCCTATGAAATTTCTGAATAAAAAAAAGAGAGTATGGTATTGACGTCAAAGCACACACCCATATCTGCAGCTAAATTCACATCATACAGCCTCTCTTGGGACTGCAGGGAGAGGAGGGGACTGCTGCTGCTACAGTGCATACGTGCTCTGAATTTCTCTGATGCAAAGCAGAGCTTGTGTAACACATGCGTAACCTATTACACAATGGCAGATGCTACAGGTTTCTGGTTATGTCCAACACCTAAGCTATGTTCACACTGGCACCCCAAATCAGATTTTGGAATTCTCGGTCTGAACAGCAAAAACAAACTATGTTTTTTTTCACAACGCGTTGTGAGCATGTATCTGCTATTTTCACTACATATACATTTTTTCACGTTCATTAATCATAATCGTGGCAAAAGATGTCTGAAATCAAATCCGATCTGACCACTGGAAAATAACAGTGTGGACAGTCAATCCTAAAGATCGTATTTGAGAAACAACCCGGATTGGCCTATAGTCTGAACAAAGCCTGGCATGCTGCTGCAGTCTAAACAACAGCTAAGAGTTTAAACGGTAATATCAGGGTATATTAATACCGGTTAAGATGGATCTAAGAAGAGAGGTAGAGATGCATACACGCACCGTTAGAGGGCTTTGAAAAGAATAGGTTTTTCCGCTTGAATAACAAAGAATTAACTCCCTGAGGCTGTGAGTCTATGTGGGTTTTGGGGCTGTGGGGAAGTGGAGAAAAATGTTCAGCACTGACTACATAGTTCTCAGACACTTGCTGCACCTTTGACCCCCCTCTGAGGCAAGTCTGGCCTGGGTAATGTATGGCATCCCTTTCCCCTCCTCCACCTCCGCAGTGATCCTCCACCACCCCCACACATGTGGAGGGGCCCCAGCACAGGCATCTCCATTTTGTCCCCTGGCTTTGTGTTAAGAAGCCCGCGGAACTTGGAACCCGGAATCCAAACATTCCAGGTCAACTACTGCCATGTCCTATGGCTGCCTGTTTCCACTGCCTGTTTACAAAGGATCCTATACTGGAAACAAGCACTTCTAGTGGCACTATATTATTGACTAACCCCTAGTCTTTGATGAAAATTAAATAAAATTTGACCAAGATTTTCAAATCTCACATGTAGTCAGCATCGTAATGCTAATTTAGAAATATCCTAATTAAGGTTTCATCACCCCTAATTAAACTTCTCAATGTTTCTGCCCGAACTACCCTGAGATCCCCGTCCATACAGTATGGATTAGATCTGCACTTGTAGGATATCTCCAGTGTGACTGCTAACATACTAGATGGCCACTACTTAAGTAGACAATGGTTAGGTCAAATCTATATCATAATAAAATGCTAGACTAAGGAACATCACAAGTCTATAAAAGAAAACTTGGCTGCCAAGCAGCACAAGTGGGGGCAGTCAGTAAAGCAAATGAAATATGTGCAAATCCTCTCCCCTGTGTGTACACATGTTCCACTAGATAAAGTGACAAAGTAGTCCCGGTGCTGTTGGCTCTTCTTGCCCCCATACCTCATGTCTGACCTATATTCACAGAGCTGGCTGGGAGGTAGTGATGTAGACGGCTCTGAAACCAGACCAACAGTCTGGCAGTCTAAAGAGCTCAGCAGAGCTCTATGACTGTCTGGCCAGGCAGGCAAAGCCAGAGAGGGGTTTCTGTCCATTGCATCACATCACATCCTGGATGCTCACTAATTCTAATTATTACACAACAAAGCCACACAAAGATATCATCTCACAGGGACTTTGGGACGGCTTTGCGTAAACTAGAGGGGATCATTATCTGGTTTAGCCTCCATTTTCTGTGTCTGATATTTTATCAGAAGTCTGTTCCTGTGAGGTCAGTGTGGATGTGTTACAACATCACTGTTCATTTCTAATAAAACACATATTTGTGTTAGGACTTCATACCAACTTACTGAATACTTAATAACCTCGGCCGGGTTGTTGTGAATCTATTATGAATGACATGGAAAATAAGTGTGAAAACATGATTCAATTACAGGATTATGTTCCCATGGGAGAATCACTGTTCATTGCTTCTCTCAGCTGGTTATGTCATAGCCTCCAAGTCCCTCAATGCTATAAGCTCTCCGTTTTACTTATTGTCATTACATTTTAAAGTAGGGGTGCAACAGTTAATCGACGTAATTGATTTAATTGATGATATAAAATGTATAGATTTTAATAACATAATCAATGAAGAAAGTTGTGAAAATAGTAGATCTACAAGCTCACAACTAGCGCAACACCCTACGACAAAGTTAAAATAGGGCTTAAGTCGTTAATCTGATTTATCGATTTAGTCAATTAGAAAAAAAACGTTTACAATTTCTTTGAATCTATTCGTTGCACTTGTAGTTTTTGTATTAATTAAAAAAGGTGGTTAATAGTTGCAACCCTATTTTTAAACAGGTTTTTTTTTCAGTCACTAAAACACCTGGTTAGGTTAGGTTAAGTCAGTTATGGAGTTTCTACATGACAGGTCTACATCTGAACATGTGTGAAGATTCACTTCAAGGTTATCAAAGCCGCAGGGCTGTATGTGATAGTCAGATACATGGTTTAGAACACATAACCACTCTGTCTACATGTATTTGATCACATTTTATCACTGATATTTTGAAAGACGGATAGAACATGAATTACCAAAAATCTGTTTTGGAAAAAAAGAAGGAGAAACAAAATATATACAGGAACCAAATTGTAACCCTTGCCTATATATTGATGGGTGGTTAATTTTAACACAAACAAACATTTTGGGGGGAATTGTAAGAAAGGTGACCTAATGAAACAACTAAAGTATTTAAAAAAAAAAATGCGTGCGTGTAAAAGGTAACAATGTAACAGCATGTAAACTATCTACACCAGCGGTTCTCAACCTTTTCAAGCTGTGACCCTCCAAAATGATCATATTTGAACTGGGGAGCCCCCACACTGACAAGCACAAAGCATTTTTTGCCTCTTTCTTATATTATTTGACAATTTGGCCAATGTCTGACCAGTTTTTGGTCTCATTTTTTATTTTATTTTACGTATTACCTTAAATTGTCACTCACTATCATCTGGGGACTCCCCCAAAATCATGTGGGGACCCCTCTGGGGGTACTGACCCCCAGGTTGAGAACCAATGATCTACAGTTACACTACAGCTCATTCCCTGGAAAACACCATGAGGGGGGAACTGCCTCGCCTCGCCTTGACATTGAGCACATTGAGAGATGCGACCACGTTTCACCATTATTCCTACTGTCCCACAGGAACAAAGCTATTATCCGCACATTTCAAATAAGTCTAACATAAATCACACGCCAAATCGGGCGTGTATATTGAACGGACATTCTTAAATCATAAAAAGGATGCCTGGTATATTGACGATAATAGGACGTTAATGTCTCAAAGTCACGGTTACCGGCAGGGTGAGTCGCAGTGTTGCCAGATTGTGTGAGAGAAATAAGCAACAAGGTCTATGAAAACAAGCCCAAAAGAAGCGACCACATGATTTGAAAATAGCCGATCTACAAGCTCAAAACGCGTCGCGATGCAACGCGTTGTGAACTTGTAGATCGCCTATTTAAAAAAAAAAAGAAAATTTGCAAAATGTGGAATATTTTTTAAACATGATTCTAACAACACTATACACAAATCTGGAACAAAATATTTTCAGGTGGGGGGGGGTCCGCAGACAAATACATATTGTAATTTGGGGGTCCCTCCCTGACATGAAAATCTTTGAGAACCACTGGCTTCAACCATAATTAAAAAACAAAACATTAAGAAACAAGTCAAAAAATAAGGAAGTACACTTTAGAAACGAGACCCAAAAAACCCAAAACCCGCAAAACTACCAATATTTACAAGCAAATATAAGCCCAAAGTCGCTTATAATAGGCGGACATGGCAACACGGGTGAGTCGCCATGTGAACAATGCCCCAGCATCATGTCCACTTCATATACACACACATACAGCCAAACCACCATAAACCATCCGATCCGTAATCCGTTTGTAATAACGGCATTATTACATGTGATGTGACATAAATAAAGGGTACATTTACCCCCCACGTTTTGACTACAACACCGAGGGTCTCCATATAAACGTACCTTCAAAAGTGACGTGTCTCCAAAAAAATGCCCGACACAAAAGCTGTCTGTTCCGCAGTTGAAGTCCTTGATCCCTCTGTGTCTGATGACTCTGATCCCTCTTTTGTCTTTTCCTTCTCTTTTTCCAAAGAAAAAACGTTGAAAGTTCCCGTTGAAAAAGTGCCTCGGATTGTTTTTTTCCCTCTGATCTCTCACACTGTTAGTTCAGCCCGTGTTCCTCGGTTGCTTGGCTCTGAGTGCTTGTGTTATGCTGGGGACTTATTGCTCCAGTTTCTCTCTCCCTCTCCCCTCCAGAATATGTGTTAGTAGGTCAGCGGTTGCATAACAGCTCTTAGAGGCTGCCTGCCTAGTCACATTTTTGTCCTCTATCTCGCTCCGTATCCATCCACCACACTAGTATCCATCCATTACGTCCACGGGGTATGGATTAGGTAACATGCAGTTGAAAAAGTATTCACATTTTTTACTTTAAGTCAGGGGTCTTCAACGTTTTCAGGCCAAGGACCCCCTAGCTGAGAGAGAGATGAAGCAGGGACCCCTCTATATTGTATAAAATTGTGTTTAGGATTAAAGTTTTTTTTTAACTTAAAAGTCTGCTATTTTTTCCCACTACACCTATAGCCTCTTTGCCAAAATAGCCGGACCCCCTGTTGAAGACCCCTGCTTTAAGTAAAAGTATCAATACTGCAATATAGGAATACTCTGTTACAAGTAAATGTCTTGTCATCCGTCCACATGGTAGGTATTAGGTAACATGCACCAGTGGCGACCTCCCTGTAATAACTCTGAGGGCCCCCGGACCCCATGTTGAATAGAGTTTGTTCGGTAACAGCTGGACTCCACATCTACAGAAAATACATTTTCAGGTCAAGATACAGGATACACTAGATAGAATAAACAATTGATGAAACGAAACACATATATAAGAGAATGAGCAGACACTATTGGAACTGGAACACAATGAATTTTAAGCTGATTGGATGAAATCGGTGTCCCACTTGAAAATGTATTTTCTGTTTACTAAAGATAGATGGAGAGATGGGGAGACCCCTGTTACTGAACACTATATAACAATGATTACTAGGCTACTATCAGAATACAGAGCTTTAAGAAATGACCAGAAATAACCAGAAATTATCACTTTTTTGATTGATTGAATACTTTATTAACAGTTTGCAAATAGTACAGTGGTACGATTATCCAATGATGCAAAAAGGATAACACAAAAAGCCCTAAGGGCTTGTTTCCATCGTGGTCCTATGTATTCAATTCGTCAATAACTTACATACACTGTGTATGTATTTGAGTCATATGGTTATTAGATTAGATGAACACAGACTAGTAGATTGCGTCATCACTGTCTGCTTGAAATGTTCTATGAAGAGCTCTGAAACATGACACCTGGACACCCCAACATATGATATCTGGACATGTCACAATGACCCTTGTGTCTAAAGGTCTGTGATTCAAATAGAGATGATGAAAGAACAGACATATGAACATATTACGACAGCAACATTAATTCTGATGATGATGGAGGCAGGATGCAATATTGAAACACCTTGTGAGGGGTAGGTAAGAATAGCTTTGAGTCTGTCAGCTTGATGGGGATGTTATATGAGCACCCAGAAACTACTATATGATGGGTGTCATTCCTGCCTGCTTGTGTGTGTGCTATATTTAATCTAAAATGTTGTAACATGCTGTACTTCGTGTAAATAAATAGTTAACATGCAGACTTGTCTGTCATCATTGCATCATTGGAAGAATCCACTACACTACTAAAAGTAAGCAAATGAATGAAGAGAGAAAGGATATAAATAGTAAATACAAACAGGTTGAGAAAAGGTTGGTTTCAACATTAGAATGTTACAGTGCTTGTAAGTTGTAAGTGGTGGTACTGGTGAGAGTAGAGACCATGACCATCATGTGAAATAGGAGCCATGTAATTGATGAAAGGTTGTAGTGGCAGAAAACCTATTGGCAAGATCCTAGGTAGAAGAGAAACCTATGCAGGGGTGAGATCCTATGTAAAACTAGAGGCCTTCTCTAGAGCAAAAGTACTCATGCACAAAGAGTAGTTGGGGAAGCAGCTACTGAGTAAAGTGCTACTAGGGCAAGGGTCTGAAGTCCATTTCTGGGAAGGGAGCCATAGAAGGTCCCATAAGAGGGGGATAGCAAGTATACAAATCAAATGTTGTCATGATCAAGAATAATAGCAGACCAATGAACTCTTATTTCACGGAATTATTATCATCTCAGAGCGAACTCTTAAATTCTTGGAGAAGAGGTAATTTACATGGAAGATGTTGTTATGCGCCTGATGAGACTGAGAAATGACCAGACATGGATGAGGAAGGAGGGGGCCCGACCAAAGGGACTGAGTCAGATAAAAAGTGTATGAGTAAAGATATAAGTAGACATTTTCGAACAGAGATGAGCTAGTGAGCACTGCTTGCTTATGCTATGCTATTGTAACCTGACTGCACGCAAATAACTGAGATGATGATTGAAGATCCAACTCGACTCGTGTCCTTCCATCCTTCCATACACCTGGTAAAAGAGTATGCTAGTCTGGTGTCCACTTCAAGGTTGCCATATATTATAGAAAAGATTTATCTTATTAACCACTTAACCCTAGCGACCCTATTCTGGGCATGTTTTATAATAGCCGAACGTTGGGCCAAAAATAGCTAATCTACAAGCTCACAACTATTGTGAGCTTGTACTAGATTGGCTAGTTTCAGCAAAGAGATTTAGTGTAGATGGAAAGAACAAGGGTTCCAAGTACAGACCTCTGGGGGACCCTGGTCAACGTAGTATAGGCCTATAGGGTTTAAGTGGTTAAAGTGGTTGTCTTTCCTAGAGGTATGCAGCTGTTCACTTCTGAGAGAGCCACAATCCATCTGGCAATGGGAGATGTGATTTTTCATTTCATTGCTATAATGTACATTCTTTGGCAGTGACCAGCAGGATCTCTGTAAGCTTGATGGAATAACTATGTGTAAGATTAGAGTTTGAGAAGTTGCCCAAAAGGCATCTCAGGATCCATTGGAAAAGTATACTCCATGTGGATAAAACATCACATTCCCTGCCAAAAGCCTTATAGTTTATTACACTGCCAAATGGAATAAAGGAAAGTGCCCTCTGACCACATCTAAAGTAAAGGGATCAGCCATTTGGGTTATTATAGCCTGGAAGTAGGGCTGTGCAATACAGCATATCAATATGATTTTGATATTCATAATAATAATAATAATTATAATAAACTTTGTTTGTATAGCACCTTTCATGACATGAAATGCAGCTCAAAGTGCCTTATACAGAGCAAGAAAACAATTACAGAAAAAGTACAAATAATTTAACAATAAAGCAAGAAAGGAAAAGCAAAAGCATAAAACAACTAGACGCGTCGCAATTCCGGGGAAATTGCAGAGTGTGGTTGCGCCGACGCCGGTCGCGGGTCGCGGCCGCCGGGACTCGAGGAATACGCTGGGAGGAATAACGTCGGAGGCTGCGCCAATTACATTGTGTCGTCACTCCTGAGATGGCTTGCGTTTCATTTTGAGAGGATCGATCCCCCCAAAATAAGGTTTTTGCATCAAACGGTTACATTTCGCGCATTCGTGGCGCCCCCTATGGATCAAAGTAGAAATGCTTTTGGGGATTGGTTTAGTATACCACCCTCGACATGTGATTCAAATTTGGGATTGACCGGACGTTTCGTTCGTGATTTATGGCATTTTTGGTCAAACGGGCCCCTCCCGCTAACTTTGGAAGCCATTTACGGACGGACGGTACGGACTATCAAAATTCCGCTTGGATAGGTTTATCGCATGGGTCCATAGATCACGTGTACCGATTTGTGTGAGATTTGGAAAAAAATTGAAGGAAAAGGAGCAAAAAGTGTGTTTTGAAGAAAATTCAAAATGGCGGAAAATCTATCCTGACGCAAATGGGCGTGGCCTATATGGGAAGATGCGTCGTGACCCAAGGAATCCAGGGAAAAAGAAATTTTGATTTTACGACCTACGGTTCAAGAGTTATAGGCCAAAAGGTAAAGGGGGCTGTTATAGCGCCACCATGTGGCCGACTGGTGTGATTATTTTCTTAATAATTTTTCAAAAAACTATTAACCTCCCCTCCAAATCTTGTAACTGTAGCCCTTACGGTTTCCGAGAAAAAAATACTTGAATGGGAGTTTTTGCAATTCCCATTAAAGTGGATGGGGAAATTTAATGCAGAAATAAATCAATATCAAAAAATCTATCCTGACGCAAATGGGCGTGGCCTATATGGGGAGATGCGTAGTGACCCAAGGAATCCAGGTGAAAAGAAATTTTGATTTTCGGACCTACGGTTCAAGAGTTACAGGCCAAAACGTAAAGGGGGCTGTTATAGCGCCACCATGAGGCCGAATGGTGTGATATTTTTTTCAATAATTTCGGACAATATTATGAATTATCCCTCCAAATCTGATAACTCTAGCTCTTACGGTTTCTGAGAAAAAAATACTTGAATTTGAGTTTTTTCACTTTTCCATTAAAGCGGATGGGGACATTTAATGGCACTAATAAATTAATATCAATTAAACTATTCAACCAATCTCTTAGCCCTATACAAGCGCACGATTCCCGTTCAAGACGGTCATTTTGATATATGGCACAACATTGGGGGATAAAAACTGTGGGAGGAGATGCGTCTGAAAAAAAGTTTATCTATAAAGATATAAAGAGTATAGAGTACTATAGTCTGGTTGCCCTGTTGGGCAACCACACTAATTATATTCTTATATTCTTGATGTGTATATCATGTGATATACATATCACATGATATTGTGATATGCTATCGTCTCGTATTTTGGATATCGTAATATCATGATATGGCTCTGTTGTCTTTTCCTGCATCATTTTAATCACTTAAGTCCTATTTTATACATTCAAAGATTTTCAAAAATATCAAAAATAACCCATCTATAAAATCGTAGATCTACAAGCTCAGTGAGCTTGCTATTTAATTTGCTATACATAGAAAACGTATTATGCTGTAGTCACAATATGATATTATCTTCACAATATCAATATCAAGGTATTTGGTCAAATATAGTGTGGTATTTGATTTTGTCCCTATTGCCCAGACCTACTTCCAGGGCTATCTAAGGGTGAGATAAATCTGATGTAGAAAACTTAACTGAATCAATCTATATCTTGAATTTAGTGAATGTAAACACATAGGGTCTGGAGCAATCTCATCTAAACCGTACGTAGTTCCAACCATTGATTGACTGTTCTGATAAAGAACTTCAGTGGGTGACATCTCAGATAGGATTCACTGGCCTTGAAGAGAAGCCCAACATTTCTTAATTGTAGGTATTAAAAATAAATCTTTGTTAGATACAGTTGCTGATCATTTCTGCTTTAATTGCTGCAAGGACACAAACATTCCATTCACATCATAATGCTCCAAGCAAGTGATAACCTTTTTAGGCCATGGCTTAAGTTTCTATTTTGGTGCAAGGTACAGTAGGAATTAGCCTTGGGGGACAGAAAGACATCTTGCCCAAACATCTTGTGCACTTTGAGTAAAATTTTGACAGTGATCCTTGAATGGATTATGGGTAATAGCTCTGATTAACTTTCCATTCCATTCCATTTGTATATCAAATTGAATGATCTAGTTAATTTTGTCTCTCAGTATTCAACCATTAAATTGGGGTCCCCAACAAAGAGATGAGCCAAAAATCCAAATTATACAGTCTGAAATTAGGATGTTTAACCCTCCTGCGTAATCTATGGTAAATGTAACAATAAAGTGCTTTTAAGTGTACAGCTGATGGATAGACAATGAGACAGACAAGAGTTGAAGTTCCTTGGTATCATTTTCCTAGTTTCAGACAAACTGTAAAAGTGTCTTTATATATTTGAGGCCCCTACACAGTAAAATCCTCTCACTGTTAATGTATCCATTTGAGTTAAATTAACACTGAAGATTGTACTGTGTAATTTCAGAAAGAGTTTTTGATTTCATAGACCAGTGTAGGTTGTGTTTGCTCCACTGAAATGTCAGTGACACCAGGTGAGACCAAATGTTAGCCCTATGTTTAGGAGTGGCCGTAGCTTAGTTGGTAGAGAGGCTGTCTGTTAATCAGAAGGTCACCTATTTGCCTCCCGGCCCGCCCAGTAATATGTATCGAAGTAGCAAGCTGACTTGACGCCTAACTGCTCCCCATGAATTTCTTGAATTTCCCTGTGGGATTAATAAAGTCTACAAATCTGTAGACTCTGCAATCTACAAAATACTTGCTGGGTTCCTGGGCTCACTGAAGTACTGTAGAACTTTACTGAAAGGACGACTTCACCCATTTTCAACCTATCTTCATATAATTGGACCTCACTAATGCTCATGATAAAATGGTACTATTTTCTTCTACTTGGTCTGTGTCTCAGAATAGAGCTGTGGACACTTCAGAAACCAGGTAAGGGCAGGTAATCTTTTTCAAACTACTTTTTTTTTATCAACACGAGAACAATGGCTTCCATTATTTATAGCACGCTAACTTAGCTTGGATTCCCCATCGATGATGTCACTGGTAGGCGGGTTTCTGAACTGTCCACAGCCCTCCTCTGAGAAACAGATGGAGTAGACAAAAATGGTACCATATTATAATGAGTATTAGTGAGGTCCAATTATATGAAGATAGCTTGCAAATGGGTGAAGTCGTCCTTTAACCACAAGAACCCTAGTGACCCTATTCTGGGGCAAACATTTTAGAAAATTGCTCGTATATCAGCTATTTTCGGTGAAGAGGGAAAAAGGAGGTAACCAAGTGTAGACCCCTGGTTGTTTACACAGTAAAATCCTCAGTTATTGTAACTGAGTGTACTCTGAGGATTTATTGTGTACTACAACTTCTGCTCTCAGAATGGAGTGCAAAAATTGTATGTTGTTGAAGAAACCTGTGAGAAATATTTGTTAATTCTATCTATATTTTCATTGCTTTTACCGCACATTCAGCAACATATTTTTCATAAGCTGCTGTTAACATTTCTTCTTTGTCATGAATAATCACACTGCAAATAAAATGCATTCATTCATTAATTCACATGCTCCTCCTCGGCTGACTCTCAATCTATTTTATTAATCATTGCGATGATTGGTAAAGTAGTATGTAGAAGTAGGAGTAACACTGGGAAAGATATATTAACCACTTGACCCTTGTGTTTTTGAAAATTGTAGAATTTAGAAAATGTCTCCTCATGACATGTCCCAAATAGGTATGCCAAGTTGAAAGTGGTTTAAAAAAAATACTTCTTTTTCATTTTAATTTTTCCTCTTTTAGGTGAACAGTGTATCTGCTTGGAATGTTATCCTCTACAGTACATGCAGTGTACAGCTACATATACCTCAGGGTTACATACTGTATGCTATGGATGTGATCATGTCCAATGAGGCTATATGTAAGAGACCATTTATCTATTTCCAGCCCACTTTCCCATTCGTATCCCTTCCCCCTGCTTTGTCTTGAGACATCCACGTCCACCACACACACACACACACACACACACACACACACACACACACACACACACACACACACACACACACACACACACACACACACACACACACACACACACACACACACACATGCACGCACACACACGCGCACACACGCACAATCATTTGACAATTGAATTGACAATTGGGAAATGCTGGCCTTGAACTTGTTTGACTCCACCCCGCTGTCCTCTGTTAACCAACCCCCAACCCTCAACACACAGACACACAGACACACGCACGCACGCACGCACGCACGCACGCACGCACGCACGCACGCACGCACGCACGCACGCACGCAGACACACACACACACACACACACACACACACACACACACACACACACACACACACACACACACGCCGGCTGCATCTTCATGCAAGTATTCCCTTGGAAACTGTGGCCGTGCCTGCCTAGCAACCGACAGGCTCTCTCTCCCTCCTAAGGATTATGGGATGGGGGTTGCAGACTGGGGCGGGTAATGATCTACTGGAGACAAAAGATGTGATGTGTTTATCTGATGTTGTTGTTATTGCCAGTAAGCTAGAGGTTACCAGCAACATCAATAGAACAGGAGTGTCCACCTGTCCTCAGCCCCAGTGTCTTAATGGTTGTTCTCATTTCACACACAGTTGCATTGAAAAATGCTTTGAGAGTGATGTTGTTAGCAGTGTTAATGGTATAGTAGTATTACAATACAGTAGTCATATTGTAATATACAGCATACTATATGGTCCCTTTATTTTTTCCTCAATTTTCTTTTAAAGGAATTATTTGTATTTAAAGGTGCTTCTTCAAACATAACAGTGTACATTTCCAATGGAAATGTAGTCTATGAAATACCGTTTGAAATGGATTGTAAAATATTTTATATTTGACACATCACTAGGAGCCTGTGGTACTATGTCATTCAGACACAAGGATGTCTGAATGCAGATCTCATTGATGTACCTGTTATGAATGAATAGTGCTTCAACAACCAGGCTTAATAGATACTTGGCACCACCTGGTGTATGTAAGAAGTCACGACAGCAAGAATCAAGAGGGTGACTCATACAAGCAGCGAAATGTTGGTGGAACATGTTCCGCAAAGACTGTTCTAACACAACAATACCCAAGTAAAAAATACTCACAATAAAAGAGGCACATGATCATTGACATTCATTAAAGGCATAGTTGAGTTGCCTGATATTACTCCATCTTATTGTTATGTGTACTTGCTACTTGGATTTGTTTGGCTTGACCACAAATTCTAAGAAATGTATTTAGATAAGCATGTTGTTTACACAAATGCTAGGTTTGATTCTTACCCAGAATCCTAGTTTTTTTTAAGCACTAAATAGTTTTTATTTGCACTTGGCTTATGTGACCATTTCACCCTGTCATTTGTAGAATAAGGTTAATGTTATTTACTCTGATCTTGCACTTGTACTGTAAATTGCTCTGGATAAGAGTATCTGCTAAATGCCTACATTGTAAATTGTAAGTTGTTATTCCCCTTTCAAATGGGTAACAGTAGTGCTTCATGCACTTCATGAGGGCATTTTCAGCAGAATTTGTGGCTTCTCTCACCAGAGATTAAAGACATTTACTCCATTGCACTCTTTCCTAGAGTTAATGTACTGCCCTTCATTCTTAGCAGTTCACCCATGTGGGCCAATCAATATCCATCTCTGTCTTTCTGTTACCAAAAATAGCTTTTCTATTTCTGATGTTGAGAGATGACTCATTCACAGCCAGTCTCCTCTCTCATCATCACCCCGCCCTATCACTAAGTCACTGTAGTCTACCATTACAGCTCCAGTAACTATAGAAGATGCATTGTAGTAGTATTTGCAACCGGAATTTTCAAGTATTTATTGAAAAGAAAGAAGGAAACAAACAGAAATTCTGAGAGTGTTACAGAATAGAACATTTTACAGTTTGTGGACATTTCAACTCAAGATGTATTGTACCATAGACCCTTTTCCCACATAATAATGGTACTGTATTTGCTTGCAAAGAGCAAAGATTTATCTTCTTGTCTCCTGTCTCTCCAACCTGAATATGAATTGTCGCTGCTACAGCCTCTATACTATAGTATAGGGAATGTGTCTCATGACACAAAACATGTAATTCACTTTCTATGCAGAAAGTCCAATCGCTGTTCTTATCACAGAAGCATAACAAAACCGTTGAGTGCAACATATTTGTGTACTTTCTAGCATTGAGCTCCCTTTGGTAAAATGTGATACCAAACCACGTAGAACAGTTGTTTAAAGTAATCACTGGAGTGGAGACAATAATGTCTTTATGTATTTAATTAGTCTTGTATTTTTGCTGTATTTACCCAATTCCACTTGCAGTGAGGCTTGCCATACATGCTCAGACGCCCCTTCCTCTTAGATTTACATTAGATTTAAATCTACCTGCATGTTACGTTAAGCAAATTGCTAATGCTTATTTAGTGCATTATAAGATTCACCTCCCCAGTATTGTAATTTGGTGTTATAGTAGCTACAGTACATATAATACTATATCACTATGATTTATGCAATAAGATAGCATACAATGTTGAGGGTTTATATGTTATTTTATGTTACATGAGTGAGTGACACCCACAGCCACAACACCAGAGGGAGCATGGGAAAATTCTCATTCTACTACTCTGCCTGAAAAAACATCTATCAGAAGGTCACAAGGGGAGCTAGTTTTATTTCCCTTCTAAAGGAGGTGTCTGACACTAACCTCGCGTCACCAGTCTAGTCTGACACTACCGCCATTTTTAGCGGCGCTAGCCGCTATACCTTTAGGTATAGAGCGGATCCTGCTCTATACCTGACTTTGTCCGTGTTCACCGTCAACGCTCTGATTGGTCAGACCCGTCAACGTTCTGATTGGTCAGACCCGTCAACGTTCTGATTGGTCAGACCCGTCATTTTTAGCGGCGCTAGCCGCTCTATACCTTTAGGTATAGAGATCCTGCTCTATACCTGACTTTGTCCGTGTTCACCGTCAACGTTCTGATTGGTCAGACCCGTCAACGTTCTGATTGGTCAGACCCGTCATTTTTAGCGGCGCTAGCCGCTCTATACCTTTAGGTATAGAGATCCTGCTCTATACCTGACTTTGTCCGTGTTCACCGTCAACGTTCTGATTGGTCAGACCCGTCAACGTTCTGATTGGTCAGACCCGTCATTTTTAGCGGCGCTAGCCGCTCTATACCTAGAGCGGATCCTGCTCTATACCTGACTTTGTCCGTGTTCACCGTCAACGTTCTGATTGGTCAGACCCGTCAACGTTCAGATTGGTCAGACCCGTCAACAAAGTGATTGGTCAAGCTTCACATGACACGTGGCTATAAACACATTATAAACACATATCGATGACAAAATGTATCAAAGGCGCCGCTACCTTCACACAGGGTGTGATTTTTCCTTTTCTCCTTTGTATATACCTGTTAATTTTGTTGATGACATGTATTAATGTGTAATATTTGATGCTCTGTTGATGAATTGAATACATAGGACCAATGGAAACAAGTCCCTGTGACTTTTTTGTGTTATCCTTTTAGCCTAAATGTCCTATTATTACTATAATATTTATGTAAGAAAGACCTCAATTTCATTATTATTTTCCATAAAAGATGCAAAGCTATTCTATATAAAAAAATATATTTCTTTATTATTTTAAAAGTACAGTTCACAATGATGACAGCATCTGAAAATAGAAAATCTACAGTGCCATGGTCACAACATTGTGTCACAAGATAGTCTAACATAGGTACAGTAATGCCTGATCTATACTTAGTTGCACGCAAATGTCATGCAACCATGGATAAATCAGACATAAGTGATACTTCAATGACCAGTGAGTAGTACATTTGAACCAAGTTACCATTTGCTAAAAGTAGCCTATCTACCATGTTTTCCAGTGTTTCAAACTGACCTGTTCATTCAAGGACTCTAATAAAATAATATACAATGTCCTTTAAACTGACACACATGTAAAATGTATTGATCACAGATTGTATGACAAATCAATTAGCACAGTTAAATTCTATGTGAGTCCACAGTGAGGAAACATGTCTAAACAAGTAACTACAGTCATTATGGTAATAAAGACACAGGAGGGAATACATCACTTCGAATGTCGATCTGTCTCTGAGTTCGAGCCAGAAGTCGGTCCTCTTTCCAACCTCTACTGTTGGCCGACATAGCATGCTAATGCCTAATTTAATCATACGACTATCTAGCGATTGTGTCGCCTGCCGAAAATATATATTTTTATTTGTATTATTTTTGGCAAGCCATACCGTTGTACAACAAAGTTTGAATTAGGCTTAAGACTGATCTTAGGTGAGCTTAGTGTGCAGCTGCTGAGAGAAGAGTTTCTTGAGCTGAGCCACCTCCTGAGACAGAGAACTGAGCTGGGATTTGAGGCTGTCATTCTCCATTGTGTACTTGGACTCTGCAGAGATCTGAGCAGGCGAGGAGCCGTGAGATCCAGAGGAAGGACACCGGTACTGCTGCTCAGTCCCACCACGGGCCTCCTCCCTAGGCCAAGGAGCCTGACTATCGACCTTACCCTCCCATACAGCCTGCTGGTGGTTCCTCTGTTGGATGTGGGGTCCTACTGTGGCTACAGGTAAACAAGTATGTCTGTTGTCAGAGAAGAGGGATCCCTCCCCTCCATCAATGCCTTTAAAGCGCAGCTTATGTGGGAGGCTCTTCAAGCCCTCTGCTGAATCTTGCCTTCTGATGCAATGTCCCTCATTAGCCTCCGGGGCGCAGGGCTGAGAGTCATACCCTTGTTGTTGTTGTTCTTCCACCACCACCGCTCGTGGGGATGGACGGTTGTGATCACTTGGTCCGTCATTGAAAAACACAGGGCTGTCTACATTTGAGCTCCCTGAGGTGGATAAGCCAGTAGTGTCTTCCGATGTGCTCCCTGCACTACGACCTGATGGCACCCCAGCTCCCCTCGGCCCGTACATGGCACCCTGCTGTGGAGGGTAGGGCTGAATGTGGTGCGTGCTGGAGCAGGAAGGAGTGTTGGTGAATGAAGAGACATCACTGTGAAGCTGGCAGTAGCGGGTGGCAGTGGTTGCTGGTTGGGTGCAGGGAGGCAAAGAGAGCGGTAGAATGCTGATGTCAGAGGTATCCTTGACCAGGCCAAAGCGGAACTTGAGGGCCAACAGTTCGGCCCTCAGTTGGGCATTCTCTTCTAGTAGGCCCAGGACACGCGTCTCCAGCACCACGTCATTGGCCCGCCGCTTCTCCCGCGACCGCTTGGCTGCCTCATTGTTCTTGCGCCGCTTGTCCCAGTACCCATCGTCTTTCTTCTCATTAGGGATGAACTCGCGTTTGCGGCGTGCAATGTTGCCATTGTCGTCATCACTATTGCTGCTGTTACCGCCTGTGTTGCTAACCAGGCTGTTGCTACGTTTGAATGTGGAGGCGCGGCCCAGTAGGGTTCGGGCCATGGAAACAGCCTCATCGGTGAAGGACATGGACCTGCCTCTAGGCCTGGCCTCTGATCCCTCCACATCTAACTGTGGGGGCATGGAGAGATCCTGCAGGACAGTACCCATGGTGTGCTCTTTCACGTTCAAACACCCCAGACTGGGCACTGCCACTGCCAAACTCATGCAAAGAGTTTCTGGTGTGTGAGGGGGTCACAGGAGGACTGGAGCTATAGATGATCTGTATCGAAGTGGCACCTCCTAGTGGTCACAGGAAATAAAAACGAGAGGTTTGTTATAAGTTCTTAGCTGTGGGAAAGAGATAATTTACCAATTTAATATGGGGAAAGAGACTGTCAATACTGCTGGGGGGGAAAAGACTCAAAAGAGTAAGTGCGAGCACAACAACACTACAGCGGTTTGATTTAAATGGCATGGCTTTCAATAGGGTAGGCTACTAGCTACAGCTACTCTTTATTTTCTTTCTGTACATTTTTCTTTTTGATTACTACACGTTTATATGTTTTTGCATGTATATTTGTATGCCTTGTGTTTTGATTAATTGAATACACAGGACCCCAATGGAAACAAGCCATAGTGCTTTCTTGGGTTTTAATCCAGACCTTGTATAGAACTGTACTTCCTGTGCTTTTTTAGCAAACTGTTAATAAAGTATTCAATCAATCAATCAATCAATCAATCAATCAATCAATCAATCAATCAATCAATCAATCAATACAGCTTACATGTCTTTATTAGGCTATTTTGATAGGCTATTTAGAAAGCATTCTGACCAACTTTCTTTCTAACTTTTTTGTCAAATTATTTAATTATTTAATTATATCTTATATTTGAAATTATTTCAACAACACTTATCAATCATGTTTTGTAGTAGTAATACCCCCCCCCCCCCCCCCCCCCCCCCCACACACACACACACACACACACTGTCACAACTGTTTATTAACAAGCTATCCTAGTCTATAATCACACTTCTTCTTGCTTTTATTGCCAAAACGCCCACTGTAAGCATTGAGCAATAAAGGCAATACTTTTGCATTTCTCAATTATAAAACATTCACACTTAAGCCACTGCCATTCAACATCGAAATTATTATTTAATAATAATAATAATAATAATAATAATAATAATAATAACAATAATAATAATAATAATAATAATAATAATAATAATAACAATAATAAAATAACAGAAATTGCACTGAATCCACACTGTAAGTGACAGGTGGCAATAAATCATTGCCATTGACAAACTGCCTACAATACAGTATGTAGGCTACAGTTCTTACCCGGAGATGCAAAATGGACTCGTTCCTTTAGCCCTCGTTCTGCTCAAAAAAATCAATAATGAGAGTCGCAGCCAGCGAGGCAGTAAGTAGTGCTGCAGCGTGTCTGTACTTCACCTCGTCTCTGCTGCTATAAACGACTCCCGCCGCAACTTATTAGTTTCTTCACATCGGTTCAGCTGGGGTCGGATCATCACCCCGTTTGAACCCGGCGCGGCCCTGGAGGCTGGAGGTGGCAGAAAACCTCCTCCACCCCCGCGATTTAATGCGCCATCCTGTTAACAGGAAGCCTATCCGCTTTGAGCTGGTGGGAGGGTGACGATGATTCTTTTTCACCTCATTGTATCTTCTTTCTCTAGCCTTGGATCAACTATCATAGATGTGTTTTATCGAGTCTGGCTTTTACTTCCGTATCTACGATAGTCTTGGCTAGCATCCCCCAGTGCGCCCTGCACTTTCACCAGTAAAAAAGCCCATACTTCTACGTACAAAAAATATATATAATGTGCTTACCCGGTTGCCCCAAATGTTAGCTCACGCTTCGGAGTCTTTGTGCACTGTATTAGTCCGTATTTTTCAATAAAGAAGTGTTTTAATCCCGTCTGTGTTGGATTCTGTCGGAAGTTCCCTGTATTCCTCAATGGGCGGTGATGACGGGACACATCCGGTGAAAGCCGGTATTACACTCAATGTAAACAAGAAGTAAACGAGGGGGGGGGGATGGTGTTTGGCCACAGACGGGATTAAAACACTTCTTTATTGAAACATTTGGACTAATACAGTGCACAAAGACTCCGAAGCGTGAGTTAACATTTGGAGAAACCGGGTAAGCACCTTATGTATATTTTTTTGTACATGTACAGAGAAGTACGAGCTTTACTGGTGAAAGAACAGGACGCACTGGTGGGTGCTAGCCATGACTAAACATGTCAAAATCGATAAATACATCTAGCTCACATGTAGGCCTATTTGTGGTAAACATTAACTGCTTCCTTAAAATTGCAGAGAACTCAACCGGCCATGTAAAATTGATAATGATAAATAAATAGAAATCCTATATTTATTTAATGTTGTTGAAACACTGTATGTGTTTTTAGGCCTATACTCTTCCGCATCCTGATCTGCATGTTTTTGTAGTTGTAAAGAATTTTGAAAGAGGTACATAACTTCAATGATACAGTAGAGTAGACCCAGACCCTCAAGGACATCAGTGTGCGCTGTTAATTTAACTAACACTCAGGAATTCTCACAATACAATACAATCATACAACACCATATAAATAATTTCAGGTGAATGTTCAGAAGTAGCAGGAGACACATCATCACAAATGTGTTGCACTTAACTGCAACACCTCTCTCTCTCTCTCTCTCTCTCTCTCTCTCTCTCTCTCCCCCCCCCCCCTCCCCTCTCTCTCGCTCTCTCTCTCTCTCTCTCTCTCTCTCTCTCTCTCTCTCTCTCTCGCTCTCTCTCTCTCTCTCTCTCTCTCTCTCTCTCTCTCTCTCTCTCTCTCCATGTCCCTTCTATTTGCCTTGAGGAAGAAAAATATATATAAGCCCATCCAGTTTGTGGCCAAAAGGATTACCCTGTTGGCCAGGATTCCTCTGTGTTCTGCCAATATAGTCTTAGACAAACAAAGCTATGCTGACCCTATAAGCCTTTCTGTAGTTACAGCTAGTCAGGTGTAAACCACTGTGAAGTCTGGACACCACCCATAAGTCATGCATGTAAATGTTTTCATTCTGTGTGTGTGTGTGTGTGTGTGTGTGTGTGTGTGTGTGTGTGTGTGTGTGTGTGTGTGTGTGTGTGTGTGTGTGTGTGTGTGCGTGCGCGCGCGTGCGCGTGCGCGTGCGCGTGCGCGTGCGTGCGCGTGCGTGTGTGTGTGTGTGTGTGTGCGTGTGTGCGTGCGTGTGTACTTGTGTGCGTGTGTGTGTGTGCGTGCGTGCATCTCGTGTGTTCTATGCCAGGTCAGGTCCACTTCACAAAAGGCCCATTTCACTTGCGTTCATCATCTCATGCACAGTATGCCCCAAAGTGTGAACTAAAGCTACAGATTCTATTGATAGGCTTTGGAATGGGTTCATTGGTCAAAATGCTCAGGGCTTATCAATTAATCTATCATTCATCAATCATCTTTTATTATCATTCAGATTTATAACTGAGCACATGTCTGTTTAGATTGTTTATAGGTTCTCTGGTTTAAAATGTTGCTACTGTCCACCGGTAATGAGTGTAAACTAGACGCGTCGCAATTCTGGGAAATTGCAAAGTGTGGTTGCGCCGACGCTGGTCGCGGCTGCCGGGACTCGAGGAATACGCCTGGAGGAATACTCTCGGAGGCCGTGCGACGTGCTATTCGAATTCGGTGCCGATCGAATCCCGCGTTTGTGATACGTGCCGTTTTGATTTTAGGAAATAGGCCCCTCCCACTAAAGAAATAGGCCCCTCCCATAAATGTAACATGGCAATCGTATTGTCACCTCACTCCTGAGATCACTTGCGTTTCTTTTTGAGAGAACTGATCCCCCCAAAAATCATGTTTTTGCATCAAACGGTTACATTTTGCGCATTTGTGGCGCCCCCTATGGATCAAAGTGGAAATGCTTTTGGGTATTTGTTGAGTAAACCACCCTCGACATGTGATTTAAATTTGGGATTGACCGGACGTTTCGTTCGTGATTTTTGGCATTTTTGGTAAAACGGGCCCCTCCCACTAACTTTGGAAGCCAATTACGGACGAACCGTGAGGACTATCAAAATGCCGTTTGGATATCGTCGGTGTCCAGCCAGGACCAGCTAACTCCATTTTCAGTTTTTTTTTTTTTTTTCATAAATCAAGGCTATTGAACACCCTTTAGGTCTGTGTAAAATATCAAAACATTTGAACCAATGAAAAGTATTAAAAAGCGCCTCTGACGAAAACTCCCAACTCCATTGGATCCTCAAACTGTCCGTCAAAAACAAACAACTCCCCCCTCTCCTCTACAGCGCTGCTTTTCAACAGCATGAGTAGAGCGCGGTGCGCAGTGAACGAGGAGGAGGACCACGTAAACAAGCTCCCCGTAGTCTGTTAAAACTATGCAGTGTACCTGTTTATCAAACTTAGCACTGACGCTAATGTTATGAAAACAAGTAATTATATTTCTAAAATCTATTAAGTGTTTAATGAGGAGAGCAATGTGACAAGAAGAAAGGCGTTCATAGCATTTCTGTCGCGCTATTCTACTACCTCTTTGCAGAAGTTATTGTAATATTTAAAGTCCTGTTTATTATTGTGGGCCTATATAATAAGTGGCATGAAGCATCAGGGCATTAATTCACACGTTGTTGTGATGCATTGTGAGCTTGGAGATCCATTGTTAGCTTCTGAGAATTTGTACCCTTTTGAAACCTCTCCCTCAGCAGCGAGTGGAGCTATTGTTGTTTGGACACCTAACTCCACTTCAGCTTGATTTCTGCTCGTCTGAAACTGCTAACTCCACTTGCGCTGGGTAAAGTGTTGATTTACCCGCGATTTGGTTAAAGTGTTGATAATATAATGACACATGCAAGTATCTGACAATATATAAAGTCACTATACCAACTTTGATGAGGCAGTATTGCTTTGTTTTAAAAATATAAGGTTTTCTTCATTTCCTGAAAAACGTATATTTTGTTTTTGCGTTTCCTGAACAATGAGCGTTTTGGAGTTAGCAGTTTCTGGCTGGACAGCAGAGATATGTTCTTCGCAAAAAGAAAATTCAAAATGGCGGAAAATCTATCCAGACAGAAATGGGCGTGGCCTATATGGGGAGTTGCGTCATGGCCCAAGGAATCTTGGGGTAATAACAATGATATCCCATGAACGTGCACAAGAACAGAGAGATGGACTTGCTTCTGGCCTTAAATCTGAAACAGTAGCAAGATGTCGTATCATGTGGTCAGAGTACATCGTTACTAAGTCACGCAGAACACATGAACAATGGCAGACTGTATCGCGAATAGATGTTCATACTTCACATACATAAATCAAACTTTAGTTCATGAAAAGTTCAGACCGAGATCTCTGTTAAGAATTACTTATATAAAAGGTTAATGGAAAATTCCCTATCAGAACAAGAACTGGAGAGTGAACAAATGTAACCAAAGTCTAGTTGGTTGGGTTCATTTGGATCCATTTGTACACTCTCTGAGTTAGGCTAAATGAACACTCAGGATTTTACATTATAATATTTCACTGTCTTCATTTGGGGAACAAAAGGCATAAGCATGCATTATTACTATTAATATACTGTATCCAATTAAAAAAGGAAATTGTGGTGAAGTGGTATAGGCTACTAAATCTGTCAACATTACTGTACCCCTTAAATACCCTGTTATGTACAACCCCTTTATTCTTACACTTCATGTTGTTCTATTTCCCCCTGTAATGACATTATTATACCCTATATTTAGTCCGCCCTTAATTACAAAATAATTCCACCATACTTGGTGGTACTAATCTAGCGTTTATGAAGGCAGTCACTTCGAATAAGGAAAAGTAGCACTCAGTGAAATCCATTTTAATGCTACATTACATTAACACTCCAGGTTTTACTGTGCGTGCTCGCGATCGTACGCGCGCGCGCACGCGCACGCGCACACGCACACGCACACACACACACACACACACACACACACACACACACACACACACACACACACACACACACACATCCCCAAGCCATGTTTGATTATAAAGCAGTTCTGCTGCATTCTTTGCACCAACATACACTCAGGCTTTAGTGTACCTTTCTTTTTCAAGGTTGGTTTTAGTTGTTTACAGTTGGGTGAGCTCTTTGAATCAAGACACATTTTTAGCAATGGACAAGCCTTGTGCAGTTATATAAACATATAAGTCCAGAGAGAGAGAGGGAGAGATAGTCTCTTGCATTTTGTTCAGCAGGGTGCATGGAAATGGGAGTTGTTACATAATAACCCCCCACCCTTTCTCCGGATGCCACTGCCCACGTGAGAACTGTGCTGTGCTAGAGGTTCAGGTCGGATAAGGTTACACAGAATAAAGAACATTGTTTCACTAGACACTGACACATTCTGTCACACAAACATATGCCATGTGCATGATGCTTTTATTGAAAGCGCATTACAGCCCTGTACCAACATTTTCTTGCGAATTGGCAATTTAGTATACTAAATAAACAGCAGTATATTGTGCGTTTTTAAACTTAGAAGCATGGTAAGTTGATTGTTTTGTTTTTTATCTGCAAGCAACAACCCTATTACCACCACAACAAACACAAAATAAAAACAGAAAACATCACTTCAGCATACAACAAAAGTTACATTCCCTACTGGTGTTCAGTCCAGTTCTCTAGTCATGTAATCTTTCCTGTAATCTTTTCCTGCCTACTATATCTTCAAAATAGAGGGTGCGAGCACGACTCCAACTCTTTTCTTTTTTCTAAAATTTGTATCCCACGATTTTGTAACCCTATTTTTTACACCCAGTGCCAATTGTCTATGTAATCCTGGGCACTACCTTCCCTCTGCCAACCTAGGGAGGCCAGGGCCGAGCTCATGCCCCCTTCAATGCATGAGAGCAAACTGACCTTTTTGTCACCTGACAAGGGAGAGTTTCCCTGGTTGGACGTAGCGCGTGGAAGGAACACGTTATTCCAACCAGTTCCTTTCCCCTCCATCAGGTGACCCGGCTGGCCAGGGGGAGGCAGTAAAGTGACCAGGATTACTGCATGTTTTTTGTGAGGGTACCTACCCTAGGTAGTGGAGAAGCTTAACCCCATTTTTTTACATTATTGAAACGAAGCGGATAAAAGCGCCAATTTTTTTATGAGGCTTCTTTAGGACCTACTGATGGATTCTAGCCTTGGGTACCAAACTTTATTTTGAAAAGTATCCATACAATTATCCATATCAATATCCATTAAAAAAAACAGGCCGATTCACTTTTTGGCCTATAACTCTTGAACCGTAGGTCATAGAATCAAAAATATATTTTCCCAGCTGGCACGCGACGTCCGTTGACGTTGATTTTTGGTTGGATTTAGGTTGTGACGTCAGCTAACCAAAATCCAACGTTGGACCAACGTCAACTTCCAACGTTGTATCAACGTATTAATTTGACGTCAATTGACGTTGATATTTGGTTGGTTTTAGGTTGTGTTGGTAACTGACCAATAACCAACGTCTATTCAACGTAATATCCCAACGTCATGTTGACGTCGAATACTGACATGCTGTTGTCGGATTCTTGACCAAACCTCAATGTCTGCCCAACGTTATTATGACAACGTCCACACAACGTTGCAGTCTAACATCATCAGACGTTGATATTTGGTTGGTTTTAGGTTGTGTTGGTAACTGACCAATAACCAACGTCTATTCAACGTAATATCCCAACGTCATGTTGACGTCGAATACTGACATGCTGTTGTCGGATTCTTGACCAAACCTCAGTGTCTGCCCAACGTTATTATGACAACGTCCACACAACGTTGCAGTCTAACATCATTAGACGTTGATATTTGGTTGGTTTTAGGTTGTGTTGGTAACTGACCAATAACCAACGTCTATTCAACGTAATATCCCAACGTCATGTTGACGTCGAATACTGACATGCTGTTGTCGGATTCTTGACCAAACCTCAATGTCTGCCCAACGTTTTTATGACAACGTCCACACAACGTTGCAGTCTAACATCATTAGACGTTGATATTTGGTTGGTTTTAGGTTGTGTTGGTAACTGACCAATAACCAACGTCTTTTCAACGTAATATCACAACGTCATGTTGACGTCGAATACTGACATGCTGTTGTCGGATTCTTGACCAAACCTCAATGTCTGCCCAACGTTATTATGACAAACGTCCACACAACGTTGCAGTCTAACATCATCAGACGTTGATATTTGGTTGGTTTTAGGTTGTGTTGGTAACTGACCAATAACCAACGTCTATTCAACGTAATATCCCAACGTCATGTTGACGTCGAATACTGACATGCTGTTGTCGGATTCTTGACCAAACCTCAATGTCTGCCCAACGTTATTATTACAACGTCCACACAACGTTGCAGTCTAACATCATCAGACGTTGATATTTGGTTGGTTTTAGGTTGTGTTGGTAACTGACCAATAACCAACGTCTATTCAACGTAATATCCCAACGTCATGTTGACGTCGAATACTGACATGCTGTTGTCGGATTCTTGACCAAACCTCAATGTCTGCCCAACGTTTTTATGACAACGTCCACACAACGTTGCAGTCTAACATCATTAGACGTTGATATTTGGTTGGTTTTAGGTTGTGTTGGTAACTGACCAATAACCAACGTCTTTTCAACGTAATATCACAACGTCATGTTGACGTCGAATACTGACATGCTGTTGTCGGATTCTTGACCAAACCTCAATGTCTGCCCAACGTTATTATGACAAACTTCCACACAACGTTGCAGTCTAACATCATCAGACGTTGATATTTGGTTGGTTTTAGGTTGTGTTGGTAACTGACCAATAACCAACGTCTATTCAACGTAATATCCCAACGTCATGTTGACGTCGAATACTGACATGCTGTTGTCGGATTCTTGACCAAACCTCAATGTCTGCCCAACGTTATTATGACAACGTCCACACAATGTTGCAGTCTAACATCATCAGACGTTGATATTTGGTTGCTTTTAGGTTGTGTTGGTAACTAACCAATAACCAACGTCTGTTCAACGTATTATCCCAACGTCATGTTGACGTCGAATACTGACATGCTGTTGTCGGATTCTTGACCAAACCTAAATGTCTGCCCAACGTTATTATGAGAACGTCCACACAACGTTGCAGTCTAACATCATCAGACGTTGATATTTGGTTGGTTTTAGGTTGTGTTGGTAACTAACCAATAACCAACGTCTGTCCAACGTATTATCTCAACGTCAGTTTGACGTTGAATACTGACATGCTGTTGTCGGATATTTGACCAAACCTCAATGTCTGCCCAATGTTATTATGATAACATCCACACAACGTTGCAGTCTAACATCATCAGACGTAGATATTTGGTTGGTTTTAGGTTGTGTTGGTAACTAACCATTAACTAACGTTTGTTCAACGTATTATCCCAACGTAAGGTTGACGTCGAATACTGACATGCTTTTGTCAGATTTTTGACCAAACCTCAGTGTCTGCCCAACGTTATTATGACAACGTCCACACAACGTTGCAGTCTAACATCATTAGACGTTGATATTTGGTTGGTTTTAGGTTGTGTTGGTAACTGACCAATAATCAACGTCTATTCAACGTATTATGCCAACGTCGTGTTGATGTAGAATACTGACATGCTATTGTCGGGTATTGTGACCAAAACCCAATGTCTGCTAAACTTCATAATGAAAAGATCTCCTCAACATTCAAACCTCATTAGATGTAGATATTTTGCTGGGTTAATGTGGCTGTTACTTAAACAAAATCCAACATAGTCTGGCTGTAGAATATGGACAATAAGTACTGAAGGTTCTGACATAGAGTAATGATCTAGCATCTGTTTAACCTGCAATAGTCCAACCAGAGCAATTGGTAGCTGTTTCATCTGTGGTTCAACTATATTCTTCCAGATGAGCTACAGGGCCACCCCATGGCCCAGAAAGGTGTTTGTGCAGTTCTATAACCCTCAGCCTTTTCCAGATAACTGAATTTGACTTTCAGACAAATACCATCAAGTTGCTCCTGGGGCACATGCCAGCATCCCACCTATAGTGAACCTGTGGCTGTATATGAGACTGATTAGCTACAGGTTTCTTTGCCAGTGTGGATTTAGAGCCAAGGCAACATGGTTAAGGCCAGTTATACCTTTTCCCTTCCGCTTTAGCAGATGTTAGTTGTCGGTGATCAGCCAGCTGCATCTTAAAGGAATGCGACCGACAGTGAGGTAGATAGACAGCCATGTCAACTCTTTATCGTCAATAATTTGCCCTTAGTTTGCTTCAGGAGACCTTCCTTAGTTCCAGAGGGCAAATTCAGTTTCAGCTTATGGCTGCTCAAATGTTTTATGTTGAGCGCTTGGGGTGGGTGGACTGTAGGGTCCACCCCTACAGTGTCTTGCTCAGGACACTTCGCCCCGTCCAGGGCCTTTGAGGCAAACCGGGGACCTTCTGATTATCTAACCAGTAACCTATGCTGCCCTAAATAATAAACCCATATGAAAAGAAATGCATCAATACATTACAATGCATAGACACCGGCCTACCTCAAAACCAGGGTCTTCCTTAGTTGTGACATATGGAGCAAGAGTGTGTGACTGTGACACCGTTTATCATCCACACCACTATGTATGTACTACTGGGTGGACGGAAGGGCGGACAGATGGACAGACAGACAGACAGACAGACAGACAGACAGACAGACAGACAGACAGACAGACAGACAGACAGACAGACAGACACTTTTTTGTTACCCTTTCAGCCTAAATGCATGACTGTACCTCATGCTGTTTACATTTCTGACTAATACAGTAATCAATCAATCACAAAAAGTAAAATAATTGTTTGCCCTGATATGTAGTGGAGTAAAATAATAAAGTATCAAAAGATAGAAACACACAAGTGAATTTAAAAAATACAATGCTAAGTACAGTACTTGAGTAAATGTACTGATTTTCACCATTGTTCATGTTTCATAGCTGTTGCAGTTCTTTATTTTTGCATTATATTAATTGCTAATCAAATAAATGATTGAGGGAAATATTTCACTTTTTGCATTAGGCCTACAGCATAATGCCATATGACACATACAATGTAAACTGACATTTAACATAATAACATTGGGCAGACATTGAGGTTTGGTCAAATATCCGACAACAGCATGTCAGTATTTGACGTCAACCTGACGTTGGGATAATACGTTGAACAGACGTTGGTTATTGATTAGTTACCAACACAACCTAAAACCAACCAAATATCTACGTCTAATGATGTTAGACTGCAACGTTGTATGGATGTTGTCATAATAATACATTTCAAACTGGATTGTCAAATGTCTCCTCAAATCACTGAGCAGTATAGCAACGTTCTGCTCTTTCATTGGACGAATCATTGGACTTGTGGGTGGGACCACAGTTGTATAACACCAGACTGGGCGGGGCAACAGTAACTGCTGCAGGAGCCTGCAGTTTGAATTTGGAGGGAGAGAAGACAGGAAGAGATACTTGTTTGTGCATGGAGATGTTTTTTTGACCATCCCAGGACTTCTAGAATCACAATCTTTTGCACAGGTGAGTTCATAATTAATTTCCTTCTAACTTGAAATGAAATATTTGACTGTTTGTTTTTAAAATAAAGTTCTACATTCTGTTTATGACCGAGTGAGGTGATTTCTTCATATTGCAAATCAGTCATGCTTTGTTGTTTTCTTTTTCTTTTCCTTTTCTTTGCATGTTTTTGAAACTGGCAGCATTGTTTGAGTAAATCCTTTGCCCAAAATGGTTACAGTACCTGCCTTTTGTGGCAAAACAGTGGGAACTAGAAAGAGGCTATACTGCATTAACTAGATGGACTGATGCCCATTGCTTTGTGTTGGTGGCTTGGTGCTGCTGAGTTAAACATTTGAATTGCAGCTTTTAAAGCTAATGTCTTATTTTAGGTGAAGTTCTGTTGTTCATGCATGATTCATGTTTTCAGTTGGGAATGTGTGTTATTGAAGGGTAAAAGCTCACATGCCTCACAGCCTGATTTTTGTGTGAGACAGTGCTGTGTAACTAAAAATCAGGCATAAGGGTTGGTTGCATTTGAATAGCCTTGTGTAGCCTTTATCATAGTTTTGATTATATTAGCTTGTAAGACATTATTTTCAGTCTAATATTGGCCAAGCCTAACAGTAAAGCCCACCTAAAAAAAATAAACATAATAGAGGAATGTAAACACTATGTTGAAGATTGATTGGTAAGTAACCAATCCCCAACGTCTGTTCAATATATCATGCTGACGTCATATTGACATAGAATACTGACATGCTGTTGTCAGGTATTGTAACCAAAAACCAACGTCTGCTTAACGTCATTATGCTGACGTTCACACAATGTCAAATTCTAACATCATTAAGCGTTGTTTTTTTGTTGGATTTAAGTTGTGTTGGTAAGTAACCAATACCCAACGTCTGTTCAACATATCATGCTAACGTCATATTAACATAGAATACTGACATGCTGTTGTCGGGTATTGTAACCAAAACCCAACATCTGCTTAACGTCGTTATGCTAACGTCCACACAATGTTAAGTTCTAACATCATTAAATGTTGATTTTTGTTGGTTTTAAGTTGTGTTGGTAAGTAACCAATGCCCAACATCTGTTCAACGTATCATGCTAACGTCAAATTGACAAAGAATACCGACATTCTGTTGTCGGGTATTGAGACCAAAGCCCAATGTCTTCTTAACGTTATGACGTTAACGTCTACACAACGTTAAATTCTAACGCCATTAGACGTTGATATTTTGTTGGTTTTAATTTGTGCTGTTAAGCAACTATAATACAACGTTTTCTCAACGTTTTTTTCATTTCTGAGGAATGTAAACACTATATTGAAGATCTATTGGTAAGCCATCTTAAGTTGAAATATTGAAGTAAGTCCTGTACAGTTGAATGGCCCAAACAGAGTGAAGAACAGTTAGTATTTTGCCATAACCGATACTTGATATACAGTAGCTGATAATGAAGTAGGTGTACTGTAGGTTTGATAGCTGTCGTTTTCGACGCTGTTCCAGCCCATATTGAATTTAAATGTCCACAGATGTTTCGGAAGGCAGAGGTAGCCTATCTAATCTATTTTTTTGTGTGTGTGTGTGTGTGTGTGTGTGTGTGCGTGTGCGTGTGCGTGTGCGTGTGCTACTTCAGCTTCCAAACACCTATGATCAAGACTTGGTGAGCCTCCACCAAGTCCGAAGTAAGTATAATATCAGGGCGTTAATTTGAGGGGTAATATGCTTTAAATTGGTTGTAATTTAAAAATATATATTGAATTAGATGATTCAGGTTTCCCACGGTAGTGACTTTCCTGGAACATTTTGAATTGAGTTATAAATTCCCACAGGGCTTTGGGCACCCTGATGATAGTTTTTTGACACAGTTAAACATAACAGGCACAGATAAACTAGTAAACATTAGTCTACAGTCAGCAGTGTAATGTAAAAGCAGTCTTATAGCGTTAATATTGAAAGGGTAGGGATGTGAAGTTTCACTCAACCAACGATTCGATATAATTCACCATACTGGGTTCACAATACAATTTCTTCTTGGGTTTTCTCTGAAGTAGTTGTGCCACGGCATGAGGCCATTGTGAGAAGTCTCTATCTTGCGTCAAGTATATTTTTCATTCATAATGTGTTGTGTATTTCTTATTTTCATGCTAGATGTGGTACATCAAGAGGTGGAAGGTCCTCTCAAGTAGAATACATCGGGTAAGTACCTCCACACTGAACTTCACTATTATTTGACAATAAAGCAACATAATTTTGATTTAAAACAAGTTTGATTTTTCACCGCTATTAAAGGCATCATATACAGTATATGAATAGTTTTGATGCGATAGCATCAATATATTCTAAAGAAGTATTTGTATAATTTATTCGTCATGTCCCTGGTGTTTAAAGACCTTAAGAGGTGTAACGATAGAATAATATCTTAGCTGTCCACTTAATATGGCATTTTCCTTCCTGTGACTTTTACCATACTCTCAGGTTGTCATGGTTGGAGACACAGGAGGTAATTCATTGGATGATGCACCCAGAAGAATGATGCCGTTCCTCATGTCACATGAATTGACACTCCAGTACAACCTTTGTTGACATCATGGCAAGAATAAGTCCCCGGGGCCTGTGTCTTTTTGACGTTGCATATGGTAAGTTAAACATTTTAATTGCCCGATGTAACTTGACCTTTCCGTTATCTTTCAAATTCAAAAAGGAGTGCTACAAAATGTTGATTATTTTTATATACGTTGGCAGTTATGCCTAAGTTCAAGAGTTTGGAATCACTGTGAAAATTAAGTAAGTACAGCCAAGACACTGATGATAATGATAAATGTAATAATAATAATAATAATAATAATAATAATAATAATAATAATAATAATAATAATAATAATAATGGTAATAGTAATAATAATAAGGGTAATAATAATAATAATAATAATAATAACTTATATTCTTCAACATTTCTGTTCATTAAATAATCCACCAAGTGCAGCAATATCTTTAAAGACCTTAGGCATTCTAGATGTCATATTCTCTAGATATCCAGGTCAAATTTCACCCCATATTTTCAGTAGAATTTGCAGTACTTTGAGACTGGTTTGTATAAAACTTCTCATGAACCTTACGGTATAGCTGTTCCCAACATAGGATTTAGATCAAGCAATTGTGATGGCCCTTCCATCAGAGACAGTACTCATATCTGCAAACTCAGTTAATTTCAAAATCATAATTTCTCACTGATTCCAAACTTTTGAACAGATATCTGTCAGTCAATAAAGATGTTTCATAATGTAAAAATCAAGTTAGAGTTATTAAAATAGCTTATTCCTGTCATTTATCTTTAGGGGAACTAAAGAACAATGCAACCCTCAACAAATTAAACAGAATGATGCAGAGAAGACTCTCCAAGTGATTTACGGGAGCTCAGTGTTATTTCTCTCTCTTTTTAACGTTTTTGCCCTTGGTGCATATGTTATAGACATGCCTCAAAGAATGCACTTCATTGTTTTTATTGATTTGTACTGTTTAGTTATTTTAAAGTTTCACAAATGGAATCATTTTCCTACAAAGGCACTTTGGGCTCTGAACCTATTCACCAAACCTGTAACTGTTTGGACAACAATATGACTTGTAATTTCTGTTTGTTTATACTACCTATTCAAATGTGCCAATTACAAGTTTAAAAAATATATAATAATGTTGTTTTATTAAACTTTGTCAAATAATATTGTCTGATATTGTATTTTCACCTTGGTAAAACTTGACACTGAAACAAGATGTAATTTGTTGTTGTTTGTCTGACGTCGTGATGATGAGATATCGACGTCAAAATGACGTCTGGAAGATGTCCTGTTCCCACCGCCCACTCAGTGGGCACAGGAGACGTTATTTTAACGTTGATATCTTGTTGTGACAAGATATCTACGTGACAAGGTAACTCTGGAGGTTGACGTCCTGCTAATGTTGGATTGACATTTTATTCTCAACTAAAATACAACGTGATTACAACGTTAGAAATATGTCATATTTTGATTGTACTCTAACGTTGAGCCAATGTTGTACTATGACGTCAACCCGATATAAATTTTCAGCTAAAATACAACTTGTCAGTTTATGACGTCAGACAAACGTTAGGTTATGACGTCAGACAAACTTTCATTTACAACTAAAATACAACTTGTATCCAACGTTGGGAGTCTAACCTTTAATCAACGTCTACATAACATCAGAGATTGACGTTAAATCAACGTTAGTTTAAGATGTCAAACCAACGTCAGTTTATGACGTCAGACAAACGTTAGGTTATGACGTCAGACAAACTTTCATTTGCAACTAAAATACAACTTGTATCCAACGTTGGGAGTCTAACCTTTAATCAACGTCTACATAACATCAGAGATTGACGTTAAATCAACGTTAGTTTAAGATGTCAAACCAACGTCAGTTTATGACGTCAGACAAACGTTAGGTTATGACGTCAGACAAACTTTCATTTACAACTAAAATACAACTTGTATCCAACGTTGGGAGTCTAACCTTTAATCAACGTCTACATAACATCAGAGATTGACGTTAAACCAACGTCAGGTTATGACGTCAGACAAACTTTCATTTACAACAAAAATACAACTGGTATCCAACGTTGGGAGTCCAACCTTTAATCAACGTCTACATAACATCAGAGATTGACGTTACATCAATGTTAGTTTAGGATGTCAAACCAACGTCAGGTTATGACGTCTAAACAACGTTGGGTTATGACGTCTAACCAACGTTGGGTTATGACGTCAGACAAACTTTCATTTACAACCAAAATCCAACGGTCATCCAACGTTGGAGTACAACGTTGGGACAACGTTGTACTGACGTCGCGTGTCAGCTGGGTTCCTGGACTCCTTGGATCACGACACAACTTCTCTTATAGGTCCTGCCCCTTTTCCGATTTCAATTAAATTAAATCCAATTTAATTTTATTAAATCCAAAATTCACACAAATCGGCACACACTGTCTTTGGTCATGTGATGTAGATGTATCAGTCCGATTTCTCATATTCCCCTCAGATTGGCTACGATTGGCTTCTAAAATTTGTACACCTGCATTTAAATGCGCTTGGCAGCCAACTCCCCTGCAATCAATTAGCTCGTCACTTCTCCTTCTCCACATGACCAAAGACACAGTGTGTGCTGATTTGTATGAGTTGGACAACATTTGTAGGAGTAATAGCAAAATGTGTGTTTTGAAAATAACGCAAAATGGCGTAAAATTTTGAAATCGGAAAAGGGGCGGGAAGTTATGGGAAGTTGCGTCATGATCCAAGGAGTTCAGGGAAAAATACTTTTTATCCTATGACCTACGGTTCAAGAGTTATAGGCCAAAAAGTGAATCGGCCTGTTTTTTTTTATGAATATTGATATGGTTAATTGTATGGATACTTTTCAAAATAAAGTTTGGTACCCAAGGCTAGAATCCATCAGTAGGTCCTAAAGAAGCCTCATAAAAAATGTGGCGCTTTTATCCGCTTCGTTTCGATTATCTTGTTAAGCTCTCCCACTAAGGGAACACGGGGAGAACATGCAAACTCCACACAGAGAGGCCCTTTCGCCAACCCCACCTAGGGTATGGGCACTGATGACGCAGAGGAGAGAACACGCCCCCAGCGCCCACAGCGTCCCCTGCGGGAATCGAACCCAGGACCTTCTAGCTGTGAGGGGACAGCGCTACCGACGACGCCACCGTACCCCCTGCCCCCCCCCCAACTCTTTTCAACAATACTCAACTTTCTTGCCGGGTGCACGGTCGGGAAAAGTAACTTTTACAATAAATCTGTAAAAGTGCCTTAAAAGGACTGTTCCGTGAGTGCTGGTATTCTCTTATTGAGATTTATTGTAAAAATTCTACTATATCTTCTCTTTACTACAAAACAGAGAAAATGGAGGTATATATAGCCTACCATCAACAAGATTATCATTTTTTCCATAACTGGGACAGAATACGGTACATGTG
Organism: Gymnoscopelus microlampas; assembly: GCF_963454915.1. Lineage (NCBI taxonomy): Eukaryota > Metazoa > Chordata > Actinopteri > Myctophiformes > Myctophidae > Gymnoscopelus > Gymnoscopelus microlampas. Next base: position 32,723,189 of record NC_139939.1, read on the forward strand.
TGCCTTCACAAGCATTGAAATTACTTACCTTTGACCTACACCAAACCCTAACCTGACCGCTTGCTGACTTGAATCATAATCCCACTTGTTGTCCCAAGGTTTAATGCTGTAAAGGCACGTTATAGCTACAGTAATGTCTACAGTTGCTGTCAATGCAACAACTCTATATGCTGAATTATATTACAAAACATGTTACCAGAAAAAATCTATTTGCATAGGGTATCACTTCACCTGTAAAGTGGGATGCTGAGAGTCCAACCATGTTGAGTATTCTATGACAAAGTCATATTAAGTAGCACAAAATAAGCAAAACAATGATCAAGCATGGAACTATTTGGCAATGTTAAATGGTAAAAGTGTGCACAGATTTGTGCATTTTATTTTTATGTTTTACTTTTTTCATGTCACAGACCCCAAAATTGACTACTTGACCCCATTCAAATTGCATCATTCTGTTCTAGGGACGATGGTATGAAAAGATGTTTTGGTTTAAATGAAACATTCAAACATTTCATAATTGTACATGAGAAATAGATTCATAGTGGAGATATTGAAACGTATTGCTAGTCACTCGTTAAAATTAAGCTAATCATTTGGATGGGGAAAATATGACAGAAATGCGATATGCAACATGTCCTGTTCATATATATTGATCTGAATTGTATTTACGGGGCCAGAGCTCAGCTCTGGAACCGTATTGTTATTGGCAGTATTCTGTCACTTCTTCTTCTTCTTCTGCCACTTTTCGCAGTTCTGGCTGAACCGTGCAGTCGCTTTTTACGAAACTCGGCCATATGGTAGATGGTCATGAAAAACAATCAAGAAATAATTCTCACAATCTTTCGTCCAAAGGTGGCGCTATAGCACTCAATTGAAAATGGCAACTTTGAACAGGTACAACTCATGCCCTGTTTGACCTACAGCCATGAAACTTGGATACACATATGCGTCTCCTCATGCTGAACAACTTTCACACTCTGACTTTTGACCTCTGACCTTTAGATCTCCCACCATTTTGAATTATATGAAAAACAGTCATTGGCTCCTAACTTCTGCATTTTTTCACTTATGGAAAATCCGTTGGAAATTTTTGTAGGCAGTGGTCCAAAGTTCAAGTGTTAAACGTTTCGTGCAGATTGCTCAAAAATGTTAACTATTACAGTTTTATGAAAAGTATTCATCTGTGCCTAAAACATACATGCAGACTCACATTTCTTTGAAACTTTGCAGAAATGTACAGGGTCATTCCAAATATCACTGAAACCAATCTTACTCCAATTGGCCAAAAGGGGGCGCTATAGCAATTTTTTTGAAAAGGCAGACTTTAAACAGGCATAAGTCATGCCTCGTTTGGCCGAAAGTCGTGAAACTTGCTTACACATGTGCCTTGACTCATGAGGAACACACGTATCGATTTGACCATTAAGCTCCGCCCTTAGATTTTCCGCAATTTTGAGCAGTTTGAAAAAGACTTGTTTTTGCCAGTTCTGGCTTAACCGTGCATACGCTTTTTACGAAACTCGGCCATATGGTAGATGCTCATGAAAAACTACCAAAAAATAATTCTCACACTCATTCGTCAAAGGGTGGCGCTATAGCACTCAATTGAAAGTGCCAACTTTGAACAGGTACAACTCATGCCCTGTTTGACCTACAACCATGAAACTTCGATACACACATGCGTCTCTTCATGCCCGACAACTTTCGTGGTCTGACTTTTGACCTCTGACCTTTAGATCGCCCACCATTTTGAATTATATGAAAAACAGTCATTGGCTCCTAACTTCTGCATTTTTTCACTTATGGAAAATCCGTTGGAAATTTTTGTAGGCAGTGGTCCAAAGTTCAAGTGTTAAACGTTTCGTGCAGATTGCTCAAAAATCCCAGGAGGAGATAGATTTTAACTATTGCAGTTTTATGAAAATTATTCATCTGCCCCTAACACATACATGCAAGACTCACATTTCTTTGAAACGTTGCAGTAATGTAGAGAGTCATTCCAAATATCACTGAAACCAATCTCACTCCAATTGGCCAAAGGGGGGCGCTATAGCAATTTTTTGAAAATGCAAATTTTAAACAGGCAAAAGTCATGCCTCGTTTGGCCGAAAGTCGTGAAACTTGCTTACACTTGTGCCTTGACTCATGAGGAACACATCTATCGCTTTGACCAGTAAACTCCGCCCTTAGATTGTCCGCAATTTTGAGCAGTTTGAAAAACACTTAAACCCAGGATTTTTCAGCTATTTGCGTGAAACTGTATCATCTGTGTGATCTCCTTTTTCACAGTTACTTGTCTGTTGGGCCAATGGCGTCTCCCTTAAATGAATGCCTCACAATCTCAAGGTCGCCAGTTCAAGCCTCACTTGATGCAGACTTAATTTAAGTTGAATTGCAAACAACATGACTGTATCAATGAATACATGTGCAAATGGTAAAGATAACCTGAAATGCTTATTTGAGAGTACGTTTTTTCAACGTATGACATACTTCATTCTGAAAATAGCTGATCTACAATCTCACAACTTTTCATGGTTTGTGAGCTTGTAGATCGGCTACTTTCACTAGTTTTGGTTCTGAGGAGATGTACAATTTCTTCATTGGTAAATGGTTTGTGAACGAGTGATCTTAGTGTTAGTGAAACAGGGGCTTGGTTCATGAAAGAAGGCAAGAGTTTATGATCTTCAACAGACAATATCAGCCTGGACAAAGCTATAGCACTATAGGTAGTGTTGCAGCCTATTAGTCTGAAGGTTGAGAGTTCGAATCCTGTTAATGGCAGTAGGTTGAGATGTCCAATCAAACCATTATGTTTCCATCTCTCTCTCTCATCAATCTATTGTTTCCATGTCACTCTCTCTCTCTCTTCAATCTATTCCGTTTCCATGTCTCTCTCTCTCTCTATTCACTGGCCCCGTATTATCGCTGCTTGCAGCTATATTTATTTCATTGTTTTTCTTCTTCTTCTTCTTCTTCTTCTTAATATTTTAAATCTTTTAAATGATTATTTTCTTGACTTTTATGTAGCACTTTGAGATTTGTGTCAAATATAAAGTGCGTTATAGTTAACATTTATTATATGATGGGACTGTATGGACTTCTACGTGGCTGATTCTATGGCGGAATTGTCTCTCTAGTCAGTGGACTTTGGATAAGGAAGGGTATAGGCTGCATCTGCTCCTTTAAACAGATAATACATGACAAAATGATCTGGGAGCTGCTCATTAGCCTGTTATCTTATTTAATCCCGACTGTTGTGGCACAGTGGCAGACAAGCTGATTAAACAACATACACACAGTAATAGTTTAAAACAAACAGGAAATACGTGCATGTTTCCTCTGTCATCTCAACTGTCACTGTAATTGAGAATATATTATCAGTTGATGGTGTTATTGCCATGTGAGGTGTTTACGTTGATAGAATTACACGGTTTTGAAATCTGCCGGCGACTAGTGTTACAGTGTGTTACTTTGCACCCTGCTGACTATATAATGGCCATACTGTAGATTTGTTCAAAGGGTAGCACGTGTACATCCCGGGCCCTCGGTCAACTGAGGCGAGAGTGATGATAGAATACAAACACAATGCAGTGTGTGTGTGTGTGTGTGTGTGTGTGTGTGTGTGTGTGTGTGTGTGTGTGTGTGTGTGTGTGTGTGTGTGTGTGTGTGTGTGTGGAGGGGGGGGGGGGGGGGGGGTTGGCATTGGATCGCCTGTCATTGTTCTGCATTGTTGTGTGGCATAATTTTGTTTCACACACGTCCAAACCAGTTCAGAGCGGTTTACTGGCGGGTTGAATGTGTAGAGCACTGAAAAGCATGGCCTTGTGTGACACTCTGTTTATGCTCTGAGTCTGCAGTTCAAGTAAGGAGACTGCTGAGCTATTCCTCCTGTCCTCCCTCCCTCCTCTCTCCTCTCTCTTTTGATCCCTTTTCCACTTCCTCGCATACCCCCTCTAAAATCCCCACACTCTGCTGGGCTGCTGCTCTCCCTGTTGTAATCCTTATCCTTTCTTAAGACTTCGGGCAAAGTTTCACATTATGTGCGGTTGTGTAATAGCACAACACAGCGCCTGAGAAGGTGCCCAGGACTGAAAGTTAAGAGCTGAAGAAGAAAAATGGCTACAAATAAACAGACTCAAAATGTATTCTAATTCATACTTTGTTGTACGACAAAGAATGAATCAGGCTTACTTCTGCAGTATTCCTGTTTTGCAACCTCAGGGCATGTCGGATCTTCTGTGAGAGAATGTTAATGTGGTAGCCTATATACTAGGATGCCATTTATAGGCAACAGATACATGTGTTACTGGCACAACTGTGAATCAGTGTGAACAGTATCAGCGAACAGTACATGTCTTTACAAGTACATACATACTTTGATATCGCAAAGGCTGCAGGCAAAGGCTGCAGGCTTTAGCGACAAGACTAAGATCAGCATTGTCCTGAAGTAACTTAGCTTAATAATGCAGAGAATATACATTTATAGATGGAGGAGCATGACCGGTGAAATATTAAATGTATGTGTCGCGTGCGTCACAACAGTATTATTAAAGTTGGAAGGAGGTTCATTGGCTCTCAGCAGACTATCCTGACATAGATCATCTGTGACAGGATAGTCTGCTGAGTCTGCGTCTTTAAATAGACATTTTTAAAGCATTTATACAGTATAAATATCTATAATACATCTATGATACATCAATTTAAAGCATTTACATGGTGCCCGTTGGGCATTGGCCTACTCGGGAGCGATGCAGCGGATAGGGGGGAGGGGCGCACAGCGCCCCGACCCTCTAGTTTATTACATGTGCAAATTGCGTTGCTCACATAGACCGTAAAAAAAATATGGACCGTTTCGCCATTGGTTTCTACAGACCTTAAATTAAGCCTATATTCTTCAGCAATTTCAAATCCGCCATCTTTTATATCCCTAGAAACCCTAGAAACGTACCCTACTTTATCATTAAGCACCCTGAAAGAGAACCCGGAAGTGAGCTTCAATTCCAGCGAAGGGGGTTTGCCCCTTGGTTGCTCATGAAGGAGGCGGCTGCTCTGTGGGTTTGGGGTTGTTGTGTGGGTCCAGACTGCTTCCTTCATAGATGGCCTTTTTCTTCAAGCCGTCCTGGATCACCATCTGCTGCAAACGCAGCTGAGCGTTTGTATATCTGCAGTAAGACCAGGATCCCAGAGTGGTCAACAGGAAACCGGCCATGCCAATGTCAAACGAACGCTTCACTCTGCTGGTAGCCAGGAAGTGCAGCAGCCCAGTGACCATGTATCCTGCTGATCCATGGAGCAGAGCCTCTCTGGCACACGGAGTGTTCTGAATGTCCTGGAGCCCTAGAAGCTTAAAACCCTCCTTCTTCTCTTCTGACATTTATCACATCTCACGGGTCACGAGGGTCACGGGGTGTCTATCTGTGTCCCTTTTATAACCATAATATATGAGTTCCATGTCAGGCATGCACAAATATGGAGGTCGTTTAGGTCAGCCTATGACGTCATATTGATGACATCAGTGTACTCCATATATGGAGTTTGAAGTCGGTCTGTTCCATATATGGGCATAGCGGTCGAATCGGCGGTTCTGGACAACCGGATCTCCATTATGCCTTTGGGCGTATCGGTCGGACCGGCGGTTCTGGACAATCGCTCATCCGACCGACTCGATACCGGGCACTGCACTCCCTCGGGTCGTCGGTGACATGGGCGCCGAGTTTGAAGTCTGTCAGAAGGATGGTTCTCGAGATACGTGAACTACAGATGGAAAGACGGACACACAGGCAGCCATACAGAGATTTTGTGCATTTATTAGGATTGTACCACCATGCTGCTTGACATTTTCAACGTTTAATGGCCCTGTGTTGTGATTTTACAATGTGTACAGCCTCATTAGTTTTACAATCTCTTCACGGCTCAAATAGTAAGCTAAAAGAAACCATGTGTATGAGAATATAATCTTCCAGTAATGGTTATGGGAGACTATAGTTTATGATAATATATTTCATCTTGTCCTCATAACATCTTGTCCCCATAACACCCAGTCCACGGGGGCAAAACAATGGGCCTATTTTGCAGACTGAAGCCTGTTTATACTACATCATTGTCTGATGATGTCACACGCCAAAAATAGCCAATCTACAAGCTCACAACATGGCATGGATGCGACGCTTGTAGATCTGCTATTGGTGTGTGACACCATCGTACGACAGAGCTTAAGCATGTCAGGGAGGGGAACAATTTCTATCCCAGACAGTTCCTCAGCTCTGTCCCTAAAAGACCTCAGCTGTTTGCTCCAAAGCCTTGCCTCTCTCATCTCAGCCCTTCCAGTCTGCAATCAGGTCACAGTTACTTTAATGGATCTGATCTGACATAAATAGGAATAATGGTTAATCTTTTTCTGCTTTGGGGGATTTGAGTTTGCAGTCATTTAATCATTCATAACCTGCTTAGGAATTTGAGTCTAGAAGTGTACAATTTCTACATGTGCTTCCTTCATTATCATATCCTTTCTACAGTATTATTGTCATCGGAAAACGGATACAGGCAGCACTGACTTAGACATTGTAGTGGAATAGATTATTTCCTGATCTTCTGTGCTTTCTTCTGTGCTTTTGAAAAGTGAAACTACAATGATTAGTTTTTAGAGGAACAAATATGCTGTTCTGTGTGTGTGTGTGTGTGTGTGTGTGTGTGTGTGTGTGTGTGTGCGTGCGTGCGTGCGTGCGTGCGTGTGTGTAATCATAACACAGCTGTTGTCCTCATGTTGCTCGAAACCAGACCTTATCTCTACCCCTTCACTTTGATCTCTGCAATTAAAGATAGGGTTAAAGATAACTAAATTAACTGGATTAATCTAATACTTTATAGTTCCATGACCATGTCTGACCTCTTATAATGAGCTACTGTAATACTTAACCCCTATATGCTGTTCATGAAGCTTGTGGCTTGAACTTTCACCTCAATGGAGAGAGAGGGGGCTACAAATTCGAAAGGTTCAACTGTATGTCATACAAACACTATTTCCCCCCACAGCTTCCTCGTGTCCTGGCTTACACCCCATGACTGACACAGCCCTGGGTAGGCCACCCAGCCTGGTGAAGACTTGTGCCCTTTTCTAGTACTTTTCATTCACTTCCCACTACCCAGATATTCTGATCCGCTACAGACATCCATGAAGGTTGCAGCTGATAGCCTTCTAGTTTGATTTGCGATCATTTTAACAGTAGGCTAATTTATACCATGCCATATAGGCCTACCATCTGTCAGCAATGGGATGGTTGACAGATGGACATATTACAGATTAAACCATATCATTAATTCAAAAAGTGTGTGTGTGTGTGTGTGTGTGTGTGTGTGTGTGTGTGTGTGTGTGTGCGTGCGTGCGTGCGTGCGTGCGTGCGTGCGTGCGTGCGCGCGTGTGTGTGTGTGTGTGTGTGTATGTATGTATGTGAGACAGTGGGGGAAGGGGGGAGGTGTGGAGAGGATAAAGGGAGACAGAAAGAGAGAGATGGCCATACTGTGATGATAATGAGCTCCAGTTCAGAATCACTGAGGGCCAGATTACATAAATGGATTGTCAGGCATCTCTGCACTCTATCAGCAACGCTAAGTATAGCACTCTAATGTTCAAAATTATCAACAGCAGCATCCTAGTCTGTATGCATGTCGGCTACTGTCTTAATCTGATAAAGGTGCTCCACCTAGTGGTCAAAGTAGCATACTTAATAATTTCTTAGAGAAAGTTGCTGTCTGTGGTTCATTTTGAGATGATGTTAAAATAAATCTTCTCAGACACATACATTCTCATATCTGCTGCGGGTCAACTAATAGAAAATGTATGCCTGTTGTTTAATCAAGTGGCTGCTAACAGCATGTAATACACAAGACTTGTAATTACGTGCTGTAGATGAAGAATATGGGTTAAAGGTGTGTGTATAATGAAGTCTTGCTTTTGTAAGTCATGACAAAGGAGAGGCATTATCAAAGAGATTTATTGAAGCTTGAAAATAATACTAGTGACTGAAAAATACTTAGAACACTTATCTTCAATTTGTAATATACATTTAACAAAGATATATGTTATCATATAAAAGATACTGAGAATAAATATGTAGTTCATTTTGGGAGGAACAGTAAAATATTTACACCTTTAGCTTTTTCCTAATGAGATAAATGTAAATAAACACAAACATGCATTTGTTTCTTATGTTAACCTTACAAAATAAACACATATAATAGATGACCAAAAATGTATTGGCTATCACTCACTGCATTTTAATGTATAATACATTTTAAATTAAAATGGTTGGAATCTGTGAACAAAATGTTTAATATTGATGTTCTTAATGGTTGCAGTGAACTAGGTTGATAACGCCTGCAGCGTTGCATTGGAGCAGTATTATTCATTAACCTTATATCTGGAAGAACAGGACACTTAAGATATTGTTATTGATTAGAAATATATTATTTTGTTCTAAATATTCACATTGACAAACTAGACATACTGTTGCTAATGTTCTGGACACTTTATTTTAGTGTAGATATCCATAGACACTCGGAAATTCTGCTACATGTTTGTTCACAAACATTCTGATCTGGTCTATTATAGTCAGATACATTTGATCTATATGCAGTATATCCTCTTATAACCTATGTGACACACACCTTTTGGTAGGCCTTCTGTTAGTGTTTAGGTCTATTATATAGCTGCCCTGTACAGTGTATCTATTCATCTGCGGCCCCATCAGATCATATTACTTTAAACAACATTCAAACTCTGTGTGTGTATGGGTGTGTGTGACAGAGAGTGTGTGAGAGAGAGAGAGAGAGAGACAGACAGACAGAGAGAGAGAGAGAGAGAGAGAGAGAGATACAGACAGGGGGAGACAGGGTGTCGCTCTGTGTCTCAGGTGTGTCTCTTCATATGCAGAGCCAGGTGGTCTGAACGGGAGAAGGCCCTTTGGCACAGCAGACACTCGTAGGGTTTCTGGCCTGTGTGCTTCCTGTAGTGACGCGTCAGCTCATCTGAGCGGGCAAACTTCCAGCTGCAGCCTTCCCATGAGCAGTGGTAAGGTTTTTCACCTGATGGAAGTACATCAACAGTAAAACTAACAGAAAAATAATCAGCCCTTTGATCCAAATTTGTGGATGTAATTTTTTCAAAAGCAACAAATCTACAATCTCAATGCGCTGCAGCGTGATACTTTGTGAGCTTGTAGATTTGTAATTTTCTAAATAATTAAGACACTATTTTGGTTCAGTGGTTAACTTAATTCTGAGAGTGTACAAATGAGAGTGCACAATTCTAACAGTGTACACATGTCTTTTACCTACGATATTACACGCTATACAACAATGCAAGATCAACATGAGTCTACTCCTTGCCCTCATGTCTTCCTCTGTATTTGTTAGAATTGTTACAGGTCTTACCAGTGTGGGTGCGTAGGTGAGCCTTCAGGTGTGAGCTCTTGGTGTAGGTTTTGCTACAATCAGGGTAATCACAGCGATGGATGGCAGCCCTTTTTTTCCCTGTGGCCCTTCGCCCACGTTTCCCCTCCACCCCAGAAGGTAGTGGTGAGCCAGCTAGGAACGTCTGCTGCGACAGGGGGTAATGGCCACTGGCCTGGCTGTGTGCATAGTCACGGTGAAGGCTGCTGTGATGAGGGTAGTTTGGAATGTAATTGTAATGCCGAACATCAGGGGTCAGAGATTGGGGTTGAATGAACCTGGCGTCAGGGAAGGTCACCATGGAGGAGTGTTGCTGAGGAAAATAACTGCTGAAGTCCCATGGCTTGGCCTTACTGAGGCTTTCTCTGTGGCCCTCCATGATATGCCCCTGGGGGAAACCAAACTGATCAACATTGAGTTGAACGGGGAAGGACGGTCGTCCCGCTTGGTCACCACTGTAACCTCGGCCATAAAGTTCTGGCAGGGCCGATGATGTGGTGGCTTCGACAGGGGACAGGAACTCCACCATGAGGCTGCTCATTTGAAGCTGCTCCTGTCCTATTTGGTCCTTGAACATGCCTCCCTCTTTGCTGACTCCATTTTGGTCTGGCTGAGGGAGCCGTTGGGTGTTGTAGTCCATAGAGGGGGTGACATCAGGTGATTGGCTGCTCCAGTCAGATAGCAGAAAATCTAGGTCCCATGATACCCCACTATCATCATCCAGGTGCTCATCAGACGTCGGCTGAGACACCTGCTGCTGCTCCGTATTGCTAGGTAACAGTATATTTCTTTGATTGTCCAGAATGAGAGAGTTACCCTCAGACCTCCACACCTATACAAGGAAGTGATGATGAGTACTTATGTCACTATACTGCTGAGTTGTCCTGATATAACTTTCATAGCAGGAATAACATCCAACAGCTCACACAATACAATGAGAAACACACAACTCAAACTTGCTATGTCACACATACATTAAATTAATGTTTTTAATTAGCAATAGGTTTTTGGTATTTTTTTGTGACAATACACATCATGATAACAACAATTAACAGCCATATTTTGTAATGTTCCTGTCCAAGGATTGCATTGGCTAACAATAATGTCTTTAGAGAGAGGGAAATTATAGTCCTATGGTTACTTCACACATAAACTGCTTTTTATTTCCGATGTACAGTAGGAATCAATTAATTGAATATCAAGCCAGTACAAAATTGTGAGTGTAACTTGTGACATACGTACCTTCATATTGTCACAGGAGTGAATGGAGCTGGAGAAGGAACTGATGGAGGGAAGCACAGCCTGGGTAACAGCCATCAAACACTCTGACCTGACCTTGCGTTTACAGTAGCCTACAGTCTTTTCACTTTCTCACTTTCTTGGCATCCTGGCATGAACTATAATTTATAATTTATAATTCAGTCACAGGCTTACAAAGCCACTCATCCCACGTAAAATTCACTTGACGCCTATAGGCCACACAACCGAAGTATTAAAATGTCTTACTTTTGTCTCCTTTGCGCCATTCTCCCCCCGCTATCTCTCCCTCTTCTCTCTTGTCTATCTCTGTCAGCTGGGAGCTT